>NC_045168.1:2154216-2161716 GCF_900700415.2 Clupea harengus
TTCAGCTCAGCGCAACACAAAGATGTTGCCTATAATACAGCATTAAAGTAAAATGATTGCAACAAAGTAAAAAGATTAGACAGACACATAGCTCAAATAACTTGACTAATTTATTAAGCTTGTGGCACACGTGTGGCATACAATATGAAGCGAAAGGCACAACTTAAACAAATAACAGCAACAAAACATGCTGCTAAATGAACAAAACTCGGTAAAAAGACGATGTCCTTGCAGGTTGCATTGATACATCCATCAGCTCCAAAAAAAAAAAAAAAAAAGGTTTGATTTACCAATGCAGATCAGTTAAATAGGAAGTTGGCGCGGTAGTTCTTTCCTTGAGCAAACGTCTCGATGACTTTGCTGTTAAAATCCACCAGTCTATGAACTAACAGGTTTTCAATGGAAAGCATGGAGAGGGCGTTCAGTCTCTGCTGTTTACTCTACGTTTCATTTCTAATTTCTCTTCGAACAACAATGTACTAAATTGCACCCTCAACAAATAGTCTACATTATTCATTGTAGGCTGAATTAAAACACTTCCAAAATACTCGAAAACTAGCGATAGCTAACTAGCAGTAACATTACTGGCATTGATCTGTCTGATTTTGATCTGACTGTATGTTTTTTTTTTCTTAGTCACGGGGTACAGGTCTCGCGGTTTTCGCATTATTCCAGTCTAGTTGCCAGGCAGATTTCGTGGGGCACATCTGAAAGTGCCCCACCGCTCAATGTTAACTTTTGCCTGTGTAGTTCACGCTCATTGGTGTTTCCATGGTAACGGTGGGGCAGCGTGGGCCTTTGCCCCACCGGAAAGGCCCAAGACTATAATGCTTGTGAGTCAAGTTTATTCACACACATATATTCACGCTACTTCGCATAAAAATATATATTATATATATATATATATATTATATTATATATATTTTGCCGCAAAGTACGAATGTATTGAGCTTTCTGCACAACAACGTCATCTGGATCTGGTGGGGCAGTGCCCCACCTGCCCCTGATGTAGAAACGCCACTGATAACAAGGTAATACAAAAAAGTATTAATACAGAAATAATACACATGTTAAATCTTATGTATGGCTCTAACAACACTTCATGTAATTTCCTTCAGTAAAGAGTTCTGAACTTTGCTTAGTACAAGTGCATGTTATCTACACTCAGTCATTTTTCTTAAGAGACCTTTTACCTCAGTGTGTGCATATTGCATGAGGTTCTTTTCTCTGAGTCCGTTCAGGTATTTGATGAAGTAACATATTCCTATTAAACCTGAAACCTAAATGACGTGTCAGGAGAATGAAGATCGTGTCTTAAAGTGCTTCTGTATTTCTCCTATGATTGGTTGCCTGTGTTTGCTCACACCTACATTGGCTTACACCAAAAAGGGGGGAGGGAACATGCCAAAGTGTAGACACAATCTTTATGTGATCTATGTTCCTGTTGTTTAATCGTCTTGGTAACGTAATGGTCTTGAAAGACAATGCAGCTTCACAATGATAATTCTTTCCTATGAAATGGAATGGAAATAATCAGCACCATTTGCGTTATACTGTTTCTACAGGACTATTTTTTTTTTAAAAGGGTGTTACTTGCTGCTTAGAGTAAATGTATACTTATCTGTATATGTGTACACTTGATACTTTTACTTGAGTACAACTTCTCCAGAATACCTTTGGAGTAGTAACAACATTTTAACTGAAATAGCTCAGGAATGTGTATACCTCTACCACCCCTGCCTTAATGGATAGGTTCCCACATGCAAACGCCAAACACAAATGATAAATCACATTCTCAGCACCGTCACAGGAGTTCTTGGAGTTAATTCAGCATGTTTGACAGATAAATGAGCTGTGATCAAAAGCACATCCACACCCACAAATGGAACACAAACACACACAAACACAAACATGTACACACACTCACACACACACAAATACACAGACACACCTACACCTACACACACGCACACACACACACACACACACACACACACACACACACACACACACACACACACATGTATACATGTATACACACACACACACACACACACACACACACAAACACACACAAACACAAACATGTACACACACTCACACACACACAAATACACACACACACACACACACACACACACACACACACACACACACACACACACACACACACACACAAACACAAACATGTACACACACACACACATAGACACACTTACACACAAACACAAACATGCACACACACAAACACACACCACACAGTGACATTCAGTGAGCAGACCAACAAGTCAGATTTACATGTAATCCAGCGAGTCATCTGAAGTATTTTCCCACACTGTGCCTCACTTATTTCTCGTTCTCTTTCTTGTCTCAATTCCCTTCTTTCTTTCTCTCTCTCTTTCCCTTGACCTCTCTATGGCTCACTCTACCTCTCTCATACTTACTCTTTCAAGTTATTTTTGTTCTCCTCGTTCCCAAATCAACTGTCTCATCTGTCCATTGTTGTCTCTCTTTTTTTCCTCTATTACTCTTTTTATCTGATCTGGAGGAGAAAAATGATACCTATCCATCTTTACTCTGTGTTTTTGTCATATAGATAAGGACCTAGTCATTCAGTATGCCCACCTCAGTCCTGGCTTACAGTGATGTAATTCTGTAGGATGATCTGCAGCTGAATTGCCACATCTGCCCTGGACATGTCATTGGATCTGTCTATCAGTGCTCACAACCAGTGATGCAGCATTAGGTTGATGTCATGTGAAGTGGCTTACCAGTGACGTACAGCACAGGCAAAGAGTGAGTAAAAGGCTATAAAAACCATGGTTCAATTTCACTGGACTCAAGCACCAGGTAACTATAGAACATTTATTTATTATTTATCTATTTACACATTTGTGTATTTGTTTATGTATGTATGCATGTATTTGTTTATCTATCTATTTATCTGCCAATCTATCTATCTATCTATCTACCTATCTTTCTATCTATCTGCCTGTCTATCTATATATCTATCAATCTATCTATCTAGCTATCTGCCTGTCTTGTCTGTCCATCACTGCACTGGACTCAGCCTCTGTATGAACCCTCATCCTCTGGCATCCCTTAACCCCCCTCTCTTTACCAATCTGCGGCTTATGAAATGCTTGGTTCAGACATGGGGAGAGGGAGAGAGGGGAAGAAAGAGAGAGAGAGAGGGAGAGAGAGAGAGAAGGGGGGGTGGAGGAAAAGGCCAGAGATATGACTGAGGGCTTTACAGTTTTTCTCAATTGTTTTCACACATTTAGCGAATCATGGATCAACCTAATCTAATGTTCACATCTTCTTTGCACAGCAAGAGTCTTCTCTCGCGAATGGGTTAACTATTTCTCATTGCTTTCACACAAATTTCTTTGAGTTTTAACACACTTTTCAAAACAGTTAACACACTTCTCAGAGAAAGACACAAAACTTTATTGAATAACCATGTCAACACATTGCAGACACTTAGTAGCAGCCTACTGAAACTGCTCTCTATATTCTAAATATCGTCAGCACCTGTGTGAACTCTCTGTGCACAACTAATCAAGTAGTTCTCAACCTCTAAAAGAGGTCAATAGATTGATTTTGATACCAAGCATGGATCGAGGAGGCTGCCACCAGAAATAGTGCAATAGGCTGTAAATACTGTAAATATACAGTAATCAGAATTCTACCGTATATGTTGTAAATTACTTTAGTGAAACTACAGTGCTACATTGTATTGTGGCAACACACTTTACAAAAGTATAGAAATGGTTGTTGCCAAGAGTGCAAATACAATGAAACACAGTACAGTAAATTGACTGTAAAGGCCAGCAAAGTGTCATTGTCATTGCCGAACGTACAAACAATTGATGTGACAGTATGACGGCTCAGCCTCTCATGAAGAGGTCATGATTGACTACGTGATCAATGACTGTTGCCCTAATTTCATTAGAGCATCTTACATGAATGCCACACAGGGGCCCCTCTATTTCTACTATGGCTGAGGTACACACTGGCCCACACTGGTGGCAGGGGGAGACTGTTCACTGCAGAACAGATTTACCTTTTTACTGTATCTTGAAACCTGTCATTTTGACTTCTTACAGTATCCAATCTAATGTGGAAAAATGACTGCAATAAATATTTTTGTGTCAGAATCTTTGCCATTCTGTACACAGTAGAACAAATGTAAAATCAATGGTGTTGACAGGTCCTTGTTTAGAATATATTTTACAGTATTTAGCAATACAAAAACAGAACTACAATATTTTATGTATACAAATTATCAGATTTCCAATACTTTCTGACAGTATATTGTCAAGAGTGCTCAGTACAAAACCCAAATTGTAGTATGTTGTCAGTGGTAAAATAGTCAATGCTGTGAGGGTGTTGCACAAAAGTTGAAGTGATGGATTCAGAGGTTGATATTGATAGCTGTAGTTTGAATTTTGTTATCCATTGTTAAATAAATGAGAAAACGTACATTTTCAATTGAGCACAAATTGTAGGTTTTGATGGAAATGTTTGGTTTTGATGGGTGTGTGATAAGTTTTGAGAAGGTGGTGTCATTCTGCAAACATCAAATAGTGTTTTGGTTATTTCATCTTCTGTTATGGGCTGTGTGTGAGCTGTTTTGAAAAAGTAAACAGTGATTGGGAGAAAAACTGTAAATCGGGGTAAAGCAAAGGTAGCTGCAAAAACAAGATCCGTCAAAATGGCAGTAATCTTTTCAACTCACCACAGAGAAGGTGTGTGTGTGTAACTTTATGTGGATGTGGGTGTGTGTGTGAGAGAGAGAGAGAGAGAGAGAGAGAGAGAGAGAGAGAGAGCGTATGTGTGTGCACGCTTGGACTTGCACATTTATGTGAGAGTGTATACTTGTGTGTGTGTGTGTGTGTGTGTGTATGTGCATGTGTGTGTGTGTGTATGTGTGTGTGTCCATGTACATGTGTGTGTGTTTAGGTGGGTGGCTGGGGAGTGGTGAGGAGGGGGAACATTAAAAACAAAACTCAATGTCCCATAGTAATCCAATCCCATCTCCCAAGTCTCTACATCTTTGTCAGAGAAATGTGATTGTTGTAATGTGTTTATTGAAACTTGGGCACGGTTGTGATTTAATTCCACCGTGCTAACTGCAACAGCAAGATGAGAAAAGGTGCACAGTGTTTCATCACACCATCATCCTCTGCAATCTGATTTCCTCTTGTTCTATCAGCTGTGTGTGTATGTGTGTGTGTGTGTGTGTGTGTGTGTGTGTGTGTGTGTGTGTGTGTGTGTGTGTGTGTGTGTGTATATGTGTATGTGTGTGTGTGTGTGTGTGTGTGTGTGTGTGTGTGTGTGTGTGTGTGTGTGTGTGTGTGTGTATATGTGTGTGTGTGTGTGTGTGTGTGTGTGTGTGTGTGTGTGTGTGTGTGTACCTGAGTGACTTCTTGAATGTGTGTAGTTGGTCTAGCCCATAGTTAAATGTATGATGAAAAGGTACAGTTTTCTATAGTTATATCTATAGTTTATATCAGTGCTGGTTGTGTGTCAACATCATTGCAGGAATATACTCTATCTCTGTATGTGTTGTAGATCTCTCTGCATATGCGCTTACTGTGCGCAAGTGTGTATCTTAGTATGTGTGTTGTTTGTGATGTTACATGCATTTGTCTGTATGTTTATGAATGTATGTATAGGATAAGTACTGATTTGCTCTTGTTCTATCAGCTTCTCTCTCTCTCTCTCTCTCGCTCTCTCTCTCTCTCTCTCTCTGTGTGTGTGTGTGTGTGTGTGTATGTATGCATGCATGTATCTGACTCACCTAGTGTGTAGGCTGTAGAGGTTGGCACTGACACCCAAAACATCAAATAGCTCAGCTAGCTATGGAGCTAAGGCCTTAATTCCTTAAGCTAAGCGCTGTCTGTCATCCACACCAGTGGGGTGATAAAACCCATGTGAAGAATGGGACTTGGGTTAGATATCCAGGAGAAAAGCCAGGCTTAGATTCCTTACATCCTAGAAGATAGAAGAGGACTCTGAAGCAGAGGGTGTTCTTCTATGGGAGGTTTACTGAGTGTGCAGGATGTAAGTAGGAGTGTGAGTATGTAAGTATGAGTGTGAGTATATAAGTAGGAGTGTGTATGTAAGTATGAGTGTGAGTATATAAGTAGGAGTGTGTATGTAAGTATAAGTGTGAGTATGTAAGTATGAGTGTGAGTATGTAAGTATGAGTATGAGTATATACGTATGAGTGTGAGTGTGTAAGTATGAGTGTGAGTATGTAAGTATGAGTGTGAGTATGTAAGTATGAGTGTGAGTATATAAGTATGAGTGTGAGTATATAAGTATGAGTGTGAGTATGTAAGTATGAGTGTGAGTATGAGAATGTAAGTATGAGCGTGAGAGAGAGCCCTGCGAGTTACACATGATAGTATTCCCCATTCCCCGAACACTTCCCAGTACTTTTCTCTATGCCCACATTATGACCTGCTCTCTCTCTCTCTCTCTCTCTCTCTCTCTCTCTCTCTCTCTCTGTATGTCTCTCTCTGTCTCTCTCTCTTTGTCTTTTTGTTTTCACAACACACACAATCTGTCCTTTGCTCTCTTTCTCTCACATACATTCACCCAATCTCTTTCTCGCTCACACACGCACACACACACACACACTCTCCGGGCTGGTATATTTATGGCAGTCGAAGAGTTGCTGACAGGTAGCATGAGCAGGGGGGGGGCCTGTGGCGGGCTGTTAAGCAACTGAGGTGTCAGGGCGTGGGGGGGTCAGTGTGTGTGTGTATGTGAGGGGGGGGGGGGGCACACTACCTCTGATCTCCTGTGGGGTGCTGAGTGGTTAGCATGGGGGTTAATGGAGACTTTTGTGTGTGGGGGGGGGCACACATGAAAAAGCCCTCTGACACCAAACCAGGAACAGGAAACACGTGTGTGGCATGGCAGCCATGCCTTAATAGAGTCAGTGTGTGTGTGTGTGTGTGTGTGTGTGTGTGTTGGGGGATGGGGGGGGGGGGGGGAGAGAGAGAGAAGCAAATTATGTTAGTGTGTGTGTTTTTGAAAGAGAGAGAGAGCTAGGTGCGTCTGTTTGAGAGAGAAAGAGAGAGAGAGAGCACTGTGTGTGTGTCCTTGTGTCTGTAAGAATGTTCCCTTGTAGGCGTCCAGGTATGCTTGCGTGTGTGACAGAGACATGATTGAGCTGGCATGTGCCCTGTGAAGTTTTTCTCCTCAATCACCCCCATTCTGTCTGTCTGTCTCTCTCTCTCTCTCTCTCTCTCTCTCTCTCTCTCTCTCTCTCTCTCTCTCTCTCTATTTCTCTCTCTCTCTCTCTCTCTCTCTCTCCCTCTCTTTCTCTCTCTCTGTCTGTGTGCTGTCATTCAGTAGGACACAGTAATGAGTGCTTGGGTGTGTAGATTGGCTCTGCACTAAAGAAATGCTCAGCGATCTTAACTACCTCTCCCACACTCAATTAACAGTGAACACACTCACAGGTGACATCAGGTGGCTGAG
>NC_045168.1:2166716-2169216 GCF_900700415.2 Clupea harengus
TATGGATTGTGGTACTTAACAGCCTGTGTGAAGGAAGCCTTCACCAGGGTATTTTAAATGGAAAGGAATTTAAAAACAGATTTATGGGTCAGTTAAATATAGTAGGCGACTGATTCCCCCCACACACACACCTCCTCCCCGCCGTCGTACCTCCATTTTCCTCCCCTTTTCTCTCGGTATCCCCTTGGTCTTTCATAAAATGATATATCTGTTGAAAGGATGGAACATGCCCCCAATGGAACAGCCAAACACAAATTGACAATTCACAACCCTTAGCTTAATAGTCTTCTTTTGATTTTTTTTTGTCTCTCGCTATTTCTCGCTGCTTCTTTCCTGACCAACAATGACTTATAAAATTAAGCCTTAACTAAATCTGAGTTAATGAATTATTCTAACACCTATGATGTGATTATTCTAATTAATGAGCTAACGTGTAGTACCTGCTTTTGCAAATGAACTTCGCGCAGAGCCCTAATGTCTTTTTCTGACATAGATTTAGTGCTCTTTTCCACAGCGCTGTGTGCAGGATTGTGAATGAGTCTGGGAATGATGTCCAATTCCCTGGCTTTAAATAGAACCTCTGGAGTTCGGATCAGGTTTTTAGGGAGAGATTTAAGAGAGATCCTCCGATTGTCGGAGGCCGTCGGGCCCTGTGTCATTACGTGCCATTTTGTCAACAGGCTTAGGAACGTCCGATTGTATCGGGGGACTGTTTGCATTTGGATGACAAGCGTCATTTGGCAATGCTGCCTGTTTAGTTAGGGCATTGTGGTGTCTCAACACTATTGCCGCATTATATGCCTGTCATCACAGCGCCCCCCCCACCACACGCCCCCCACCCAAATAAAAAAGCGGAGAAATAATCCTGGTTACTGCACACCTTGGACAGCCGTTGGTGTATTAGCTGTCGTTAATCCACCGGCTCTATTTTGTGGGTTTATCATGTCTGTCAACACATTTGCCTGGGAAGAAACATAAGCCATAAAAGAAATAATAATCCTAATGCATCTGGCACTATAGAGACTGCTGTTTTGCCAGTAAATATTTATTTTCATGGGCGGAGAGGGATGAGGGTAGAAACAGAATAAGAAGATGCTTTTTTGGAACATGTAGTTATGGCCCTTTATTCACCATGCTAAAGGAAGGCAAAATGGGGAAGAGCAGAAAGTGCCACAAGGTTCCTCGTCCAACAACCGATTTTCCGACCCCATTCTGAGTTCTATTGGAGGGATGCACCAGAGCATTGTGTGAGCCTACATCCAATTGCACAGGAGTAGTTCATTACAAAGAGATTTATGGTGCTGAATTCACGCAGTGGGCCAAACGTTTAATCCGAAGGCAAAAATTCTCACTGCTTTTATTGGCTCGGTGTAACCCTTAAGAAGATTCAGTCTCCACTTTATCCAGTTTTCTCAGGCAAATTTCCCACCCGCTCGCTGAGGGTGTTTGTTTTTTGAAGACCTTGTTTCTGAGTTTCTTCGAGGCCTCTCAGCTTCGATGAGCCAGTGCAAATTTGAGCCGTAATCAAAGGACACAAGGTGAAACGTTATGAAAGCAAGCAGCGACGCCGACATTCGAATCCAGTTGCACCCCGGCCATTTTTCAATGCATAATTACATCTGCCTATCCTTTTCGTTTCGTGGATTCCCTCGTCTGGCCCAGTATGACCTGGGATGCACACAAATGAAGATGGTGTCACCGGGTTCAAGTACATATTAACACGGAGGAGAAATTAACCAAAGCAAGCAAACAATAGGCTTGCTCACTATCTCTGCCAGCAAATTCCACCCAAGGCACGCTCTCAAAGAGAACGCATCCTTAAGGGACCTCCCCCTGTGCTCCTGTCAAGAGTCAAAGATGTTTCCGAAAAATGATGAGTCCTTGAGAAAATAATTAAATAATTAAATACAAAACTTTACCCGCCCCTTTTTTTGTTGTCTTTTCATTTGTGGCAAATGCTCAGAGAGATAGCAATCAGCCACATGATTTACTGTCAGGACCTTGCCACCTGTCTCTTTGACCTCGTCTTCACAAACCGAGCTTGAGAGCAATTTCAATATTTTCTTCCCATGCCTCGGAGGCGAGGAACAGCGAAGCAGATAAATAAAACAAAACAATAAAACCGATTGTGTCGTTGGCCGAACCAGAGCCGTTCTTGTTAGTCCATACCTCTAATTTAGCCCATGCATTATTTAAGCCTGCTCTCTCTGTGGGCATACTGTGAGTCGATGTTGACAGTAATGCTAAATAACACAAGACCCATGCCAAGCAGGATGGAGAAAGGGGATGCCTAGATGTGTATCTGCTGCTGGACTCTCTCTCTCTCTTTCACTCTGCCTCTGTTTCTCTTGCTCCCTCACTCTCCTCTCTCTGCCTCTCTGTCTCGCTCTATCTATCTATCTATCTCTTTCTCTCTCCCTCTCTCTGCCTATCCCTTTCTATCTTTTTTCCTCTCTCTCTCTCTTTTTTCTCTCTCTCTCACTTTTCTCTCTCTCTCTCT
>NC_045168.1:2176716-2189216 GCF_900700415.2 Clupea harengus
GCAGTACTGCACTTAGTTGACTTTGTAATTAAACTAATTGAAAGGAATCTGTGCAAACAACATAAAGCTAAAGTTGACACCACTGGTCCTTGTTAGTGAGCAACTCAATCAGATCAAACTCAATCAAGTCAATTGATTTTTGGAAAACAATAGTGGGGAATGTGATCTCAGTCAGTACCCTACACTCAGTTCATCACATCCCCATCGTAATGCCGGTATCATATCACTTGAGCAGTGTGTCATTGTTAACTAATTTCTGACCCGCGAGTACTTAACAACTTGTGTGTCACTTTCCAGACTTGGAAGAGCTCTCAGGGGAGGCACGAGGAGCACGAGGAGCGGGAGGAGCGGGAGCATCGGAGCGGGATGAACTCCTTTAAATGACGGAGCACTCAGTGGGGAGGTGCTGGTGTTACTTCTCAGGCCTGCAGCCATGTGATACTGATATGATCTAGTTAAACAACAGCTGTTTGTGATTCCAGGGGAAATTATGAGCACGATTCCCCAGGAGATGCTGGATTATTCCATTTACCTAAATGAGGTTGCTGCTCGCGACGAGGGGACCCACCCTCTTGTGAGAGAGACGGTAAATGGCGGCTCTCAGCTCTTTTTTGTTAGCGTTGGTTGTCGGTAGAAGGTGTCACCCTTACGTTTTGTTTGCTACCCACACACAATTTAATATTCAATCACTTGTCAACTAAAATGTTTGGTATGTAGAATGGTGTATGACTGCCTTGTAAACTCCCAATATTCACATTCACGTGGGCAATAGACTGTGTGGTCATATAAATGATGCACTGAATCGACATGTACATATACGTGTACATCCTTAAATGCTGTACATACGTTCTGTATTTACATACATACAGTACATCTACATCTACAGGGCTTGGCAGACTCACTTCCCCTTACTGAATGTATGTGAGGTGCCTAGCTTCACACGGCCTTGAAGTGATTAGAGTGTCGTTTTACGATGCGCGCCTAGCTCCGGGCTTGTGAACGCTTGCCGAGAGCTTGCCTTGCTCAGTCTCCACCGGGCAAAGCCCCACAGCTATGCAGGCCTCACACTATAAATTGCAGCCGATGATGCAACAAGGCAAATTAAAAAGATTGAAGTAATCAGGAAAACTGGCATCCACCTAGGTCGTAAATTCCACTGGGTTACGAATTTCCAATACATGT
Organism: Clupea harengus; assembly: GCF_900700415.2. NCBI lineage: Eukaryota > Metazoa > Chordata > Actinopteri > Clupeiformes > Clupeidae > Clupea > Clupea harengus. The sequence continues at coordinate 2,177,899 of NC_045168.1, forward strand.
CTTTTTTGTGTTTTAGTTTTCATCGTCAGCTACCATGTCATTCTTTAACACATGTTGGCATCTCCTTACTCAAGTTTGCATACGGAAGGCTGAAAGTTAAGCCCTAGTCTTTCTTGTGTGGGTAATCATTTGTGACATACTGTGATGAATTGGATTGTTTATGTATCCAACTCAGATTTGTTGTGGTCAAGTTATCATCAAGATTCATGTCGGCCGTGTATTATTTTGTACTAGTATACCTTGTGTGTTCTAGTCACAGTGGACAGGCTTCAGTCAGTGTTGTAATTCAATGTTTAAAACTGTAAAAAATTATATTTACGTCCATAAATGCCGAACGACTCCAAACATACCCAGTCACCAGCTGAGGAACACCTCGTGCTCATGGGTTTAAGTGGATATTTGAGTCCTTCCTCTTCGGCTGTCGCTATTCCATGTTGTGGGTTTTTTTCTCTTTGGAGTGGAAACCATGTGGGACTGTTTAATTATGGTTATATGGCTGCCATAAATGGACTCCCCATTATGGATAAGGACCTTTATGAGAAGGTAAAAAAATGGAGGCCTGTCTTTGAAGTATGAAGCCCACTGTGGCTCAAACAGTAAAAGTAGTGAAGTAAACGCACTCAAATGATATTCCTTTTTGCAATAAAACACCTGGGTTTGATGTCAAACTTTATTGTCCTAGTAGAAGTATTAATTGGTTATTTTAAAAAGATTATATAGGCCAACATAAGCATTTTATATACTGAAATGCACATTGGCAGCACATGTATGGATCCTTGATGTATGGAAAACAAGACAAGGTGCAGGTCGTTTCTTTTCTTTTTTTTAAGTAAACAGACTGAATTACTTTGATGGTCCTGCCACCTAAACGACGGGGAGGCCTTTGTAAAGTGAAAACTACAGGTCAAAGGTCAGTTCGTATTTATCCTTTTGCTTTTTTTACAATCAGGGCACACAACCTTTGCGAGAAGCCTGTCACCACATTGGAACTCGTGCATATTTTCTTGTTTGCTCAACCCAATCATTATGACAAATAACCTGTTTGCACTGCAATATATTTTGTCATTTAATAGTGAGACGCTTTTATTGAATGAAAGATCAAAAGGTGACTGGTGAGGGTGCTGATGGTGGTCTAAGAGGAGGTGAGATTTCATGAATGGAATTTGGGGGAAAGTTTCTGCCTGGATGCTCGCAGTGCACAGGAATTCCAGAGCTGGATTGGAAGAGCCAGGAAGAGAAGTGGAAATGTGAGGCGCAGCACCTGCATGCTGATAGTTTGGTGGGAGCCCCCAACAGCATCCAGGGGTGAGGATGGGGGGGGGGGGGGGGGGGGGGTGGAGATGGGGATGCTGGTGATGAGGGATGGGGGGTAAACGGTCCCCAAATGCAAACCCCACTGAGGAGCTGTGAGTCCTGCCGTCAGCATGGGGAGCTCTGCAGCTGGACGGCTCAGTATGCCGCCTGTTGGACTGGCAGTGGGAGTCTTATCTCTTTCTTTCCCTCCCAATATCTCTCCCTCTCCCTCTCTTTCTCTCTGTCTCTCTCTGTCTTCCCAGCACAGTGTGTGTCGTCCACCAGTGCACCCCTTTAAATCTCCACTCATTCATCAAATCAATGCATTCCTCTCCCATTCACAAAGATGTCCTCCAGCGGCAGTACAGACGAGTCTGCTGGAGATGCCACAATGGTTCAGCAGACAAACACACTCACACAGACCCCTGGGAGACAAGCAGGGAGCCACTCACCAAGACACTAGCATTTATGTACATGTGAGTGTTTGTTTATTTCTTTCTTTGTTTTTTGCTCGACTTTTGATTTTTCTTTTTTTTTAAAGACAATCCATTGTAGTGATTCATTAAGATTTAAGAAACTCCACTGAGAGTACTGGTTTATGTATAAATGTAAATGCTATATTGCTATAATGCTATTCTATATGTTTTTAGTTTACTCATGAGGTATCTCTTATATTTAGTTTTGATAATATTCTCTCGTTCTTTCTCTCACTCCCCCTCTCTCTCTCACACACACACACACACACACACACACACACACACACTATAGTACAGTACACTAAATTATAAATTACATAATTTTGCCCTTTCTGCTTTAAGAAATAGTGCAGTCAGAAAATTGAAGGACTCGTTGCATAAAGCATAATGATTAATGAGCAGGCTCCTTTGGCCTTGGCATTACCATTGTTTAACTCTCTAATAAGAGTCAGTTAACCTCAGTGCAGCACAAGATGAATGGCACCTGTGCCAGTCAGGGTTGGCGGCGAGGCAAAGCTGCGGGTGTACCAGCTTATCTTCACCTGCCGCACAGCCCTCGCCCCCGCCGGGCACCTTCGTCTCAGGGGGCTGGGCACCCCTCTACTCCTAGCACCTTTCAAGGTGTGTGTGTGTGTGTGTGTGTGTGTGTGTGTGTGTTGGGGTTGAAGGAGGGGGCTGTCCACCCACCTCACTCCCACCAGATAAAGGCCCATCCATCACGACGTCGTGGGCATTAAATTTTAACTCTGGTTACTGAGTGTGGCCATTCAAACTTTTATCTCAAACCTTCTCTCTATCTCCCCTTCATTAAGTTCTCATGCGTTAATAGCCTGTGAGCTCTGCGGGTAAGGATGATGTCTTGAATAATGAAAGCTCATTATTTCTGCACAGAATGCTTGTTAATTCAAATGATGATATTAAAACTATAGTAGCCCTTAGCAGTAGGGTGATTTCTAGCATACTTTATCATGTATCAATATATACTCTGTTTGTCAAAACTGCCCAGGGCTTGGACTGACATTCTCCCTCCCGAGGAGCCGGAGTGCTTCAACGCAGGCCTGGAATACTCCAAGGTGACAACTGGTAGAGTTTGTGGCCCCAGGAAATACTGGGACGAAATTTGTGGCAGCGAGATGGTGTGTTGGTGCAGATGAGTGTGTGTGTGTGTGTGTGTGAGTGAGTGTGTGAGTGTGTGTGTGTGTGTGTATGTTGCGGCATTGTCAGGGTGGTGGTGGTGGAACTTCCAAGTGCCAACCCTGTCCACCCCTCCCCCAATCCACCTTCCCTGTCTTTTGATGCATCATCATGTTTCTGTCACTTCTCTCACACACATACACACACACACACACACACACACACACACACACACACACATACATACATACACACACACACACACACTTCTGTCACTGTCCTTCTCCATGACATGCACACACCGGAAGAGACGTGTTCACTGTGCAGCGACCATTAAATATTATTATGCTCTGGTCTGTCTGTCTGTCTGTCTCCCTCTCTCCCTCATTCTGTGTCTGACAGTTTGTCTTGTTCACTCTGTCTGTCTGTCTTTCCGTCTGTCTCTCTTTATCGGCCTGGATGTCTATTTCTCTCTCTCTCTCTCTCTCTCTCTCTCTCTCTCTAACATCTCATATTTGCATCTATATGAAGTCTAACCACCACCATTTCCCTCTAAAGTAACAGACAGCGCTAAAAAAAAACAGACTAGACAGACCAGTCTGGTTTCTCCGGCATGCCTTTTTGCCCTTTCTCGGTCCTTACATAATTCTCTCTCCTTTCATCGTCCTTTCTTCCTCCTCTCCTGCTCTGTCCATTCTTGTGTTTGTCAAGGCCGCATTAACGCTGCGCTCCATGCACTTTAATGCTTTCAAAACACGCTTGGCAGCAGGACAGAGCCGGAGACATTTCCTCCACAGAGAAATGCATTCGCTCTGCTCATTCTGCTCACTCACTGTGAAAGCACCATCAGTACGCCGAAATTAAACTCCTAATTCACACACACACACACACACACACACACACACACACACACACACACACACACACACACACACACACACACACACACAGATGCACACTCACACTCTCTCACACACACACACACACACACAAACACACATCTTCTGGAAAGTCCCTACCACTGTTTACATGGATGTGAAAGCGGCGCAGACAGAATAGTATTCATTTAGAAATCCTGAACCCCCCCCCAAAAAAAAACCACTGATGACTGGGTCAGGTCTGACCCGGAGTCAGTCACATCTGGGGATGAGGGTAGGTTGTTTGTCTTTCCCATACAGGATGTGCCGGTATCACGCATCTCTATGGTCCATGAACATTTATACTAAATGTATGTCTGCAGGGGGTTATACGAATCAATTGGGCATTGGGTGCCGTTGGGTGTTAGTGACAGAAAACAACATGGTTTGTTCACCCTGATGGCATACATCCAAAGGCTTCTGTATCTGTGTTTTTGAAAGAGAAAGACAGAGAGATAACGAGTGTGAACGACAGATACTCAGAGAGTGACAGAGAGAGAGTACAGAAGACCCAGACTCCTACAACATGTTGGTCAGGCTTAACTGGTTTCCAGCTCTCTCTCTCTCTTTCTCACACACGCACACACTATTTCTCTCTCTCTCTCTCCCTCTTTCCCTGGGGCCAGGTCAGCATAGCAGCCAGCTCAAGTTTCAAAGCCGCCCTGAGCCACTGAAGCGGCAGGCCCCGACTCGTACCCTTATGTGTGTGTGTGTGTGTGTGTGTTTGTGTGTGTGTGTGTGTGTGTGTGTGTTTGACTCGTCCCCCCACCCTACCTTATCCCTTGTGTGTGTGTGTGTGTGTGTGTGTGTGTGTGTGTGTGTGTTTGACTCGTACCCCCACCCTACCTTAACCCACCCCACCCCACCCCACCTCACCCTACCCTTTCCCTGAACATACCTGCCTTCCATACGCAAGTGGCCAGCCAGTCTTCCCATGGGGCCCTGCGACCTGTGCTGGCTAGGGGTAGGCGGTTCAGTCAAATGGGCCATTTCCACCAGCCTCTACTTCTCCCAAGTTCTTCTTTTCTTTAAATGATTTATTTGAACCAAGGGGCTGCTTCTTTGGGCGCGGGCAGCTTCTGCTTTCTCCCTTTTCTTCTCTCTTCTTCTTTCTGTTGTTTCTTTTTTTTGTTTGTTCTGGTTGCCTTGTGCTACCCGCTGCTCCTCCATCCCAGGCGTTTCGTTAAAAGCTTTTAAAGAAATAGGGTGAATAATGGGAGGGTGGCAGGCCTCCAGCCCAAATGGACCCCGGGGGGACGTGCACACGTTCGCTGCACCGGCTTTAGCTGGCACTCAGTCCAGCAGAGCCATCGCTGGCTGCACACATGGCCCAGTAACACACACACACACACACACACACACACACACAGATGCATGCACGCAAGCACGCGCACACACATTTCCATTCTCACAAGCCAGTAACATACGCTCACACACATGGCCTACTAACATACACACTCACACACATACTCCCTTTCTGTCCCTCTCTCTCTCTCTCTCTCAGAGCCAGTAACACACACACACATGAACACACACACACACACACACACACACACACACAGATTTACCCTCACAAACCAGTGACATACGCTCACACACACATACGCCATTTCTCTCCCTCTCTCTGAGCAAGTAACACACACACATACACACACACAGATTTACCCTCACAAACCAGTGGCACACGCTCACACACACATACTCCATTTCTCTCCCTCTCTCTGAGCAAGTAACACACATACACACACACACACATATTTACCCTCACAAACCAGTGACATACACATGGTCCTATAAAAACCAGAGCAGCAGCTTTGGAAGCCATGACCTCTTTATAGTATGTGTGTGTGTGTGCATGTGGGTGAATTTATAAATGTTCCTGTATATATTTGTGTATATGTGTGTGTGTGTCTGTGTCTGTGTCTGTGTCTGTGTCTGTGTCTGTGTCATTGTATACAATCTGTCTGCCCCTCTTAGTGCAATACATTTTTATAATAATCATTCTCTTATGCATACATAAGTACCTAAGCCTGAATGTGTACACATTCATCTTCTCAAATAAATATAGCCTGCACTATCCTTTGTGTGTGACAGCGTTTGTGTGAGAACACCGTTTGTGTGCGCGGCACAATTAAAAGTCCCAGTGCTGCATCTTTGCAATCTTGGCTCCCGCTTGCAGGAGAACAAACAGATGTGCGTGAGAATGACGCACCCCTGCCTGTGTGCCTTCCACTTATTGAACCTGTCACTTCGGCTGCACCTCAGGAGGGATGCTCGCTTCGGCTCTGGCAACCCGCGCCAGTCGTCAGTCGCTCAGCCATCAGAAGAAGAAGAACAGGGGAAAAAAAACCTGACGGGCCTTTCTGGAGCTCAGGTAAACAAGGCAAGTCTTCCCTGAACAGGGGAGGACGACTAAGAGTGCTAATGTCGCTCCAATTAGTCAAGTGAAATTTCCCAGCTGTCACAGATCCACCGTTCTCTCAGTACACCCATAGGCGGTTTCCAATGACACGTTTTAATAACTTTAGTTGAGTTACTTCAAGTATTTCAAGATAACTACCCAAATGTACTGGCTGAATGAAATTAGATGACATGTCTTTTTTTCAACTGTTACCAGCAAACCATTCTATTAAACATTTATTGAACATTGATCTTTTTCTGGCCTTTAAAAAAAAAAAAAATGAAATATGACCTTCGGTTTTGTTTTGTTTTCTTATGTCTTCCAAACAGTAGCCAACTCTATGAAAGATCAAAGCCAGATCTGCTCTGGAGTCTGCAGCCATGTGGGCTGTATGGCAGAATTTGAATGTCTTGGGGCCATGTGAGACAATGCTAAAAAGTTACATCCAGTTCCTTTGTCTGGTGACACCCATAGGAGTCTCGTGTGCCAATAATCTCCTTCAAATGTGTATGCAACCATTCCAGAAAAAATCAAATTCTGTGCGACTAAAACACCATGGAGGTTGTTGTTCTACCTGATAATGGTTTTTGTGGACCCCCTGCAGGCATCAACTATTGGCAGATACTGAACGCCACAGAAGGATCAATGGCAGAAACAGAACGAGAGAAAGGGAAGGAGGGAGAGAGAGAGGGGGGAATAGAGAGAGAAACATGGAGATGGAGAGAGAATACACAAGGATAAAGACTGCGAAATCCTGTGGCATCTCGTAGTATGTCTCTGCGAAAAAAGGTAAACCTCGGCCGTAATCTCTTGTTAAGACACAAGGCCGCTGTAATGTCGCCCCATCAGCAAGTGGATTATGAGCAGGAATTGTAATTTACATCGGCTTCACTTTTATGTGTCACTCAGCTTAAAAGTTAATAGCATTTGCTGAACAATAGCCAGTCGCCTCATCCCCAGTCTCGGGCGTTCCAAATCCACAAGTGAGGTGCCATGGAGTGCCGTCGTTGCAGGGCCCGAAAACAATGGCGCACTCGGCGAGCTAATTCCCTCCTATCTCCACACCACACATGTCCTCAATGGCTGTCGCTACATGCATCTCTATGCCACTGTATCAGCCCGCGCCATTGTCTGCGGCGCTCTGCTTCAATAATCCTGTGTAACGCCTGTGTTTTTTAAGGCGGCTGGGCTGTCTAGATCCAGGGTTCAAGTGACATGGCCAGGCGGTGCTTTCGTAGCAGACGGCATCTTGTCTACAACGATTTTACTTTTCATTCTCTCTCTCTCCTTTTTTTTATTATTTTCACTTCGTCTTTTGTCTGTAAAGGAATTAAGCGGAGAGAGCTAAAACCCTCTTTAACAGTCAACAGAACTTAATGTTCTTGGCAAGGAATCCTCTTTAGACATTTACCTTCAGGGAGAAAAAAATGTGTTTGTACTATAACAAAAAAGGCCAAGCATTGGGAGGGGGGAAACCATTCATGTTTTGCACCTTCATATTACAGTAGATTAATGGTTCAGCATTTGAGCGTCTTGTTAAAGTTTCTTTTGTTCACTGATATTTCCTCATTACCCGTTGAAAGGTGGCCACTGAAATATCACTCACTGACATTTTATTTGGCCAGAGATTAATATTCTCTACGCTTATCATGCCTGGCCCTCACTCTTCATCTCTGAACATCAAGGCATACTTACGGAGCCTGTGCCCCTTGACTCCACTCCTATAATTTGAGAACAAAGCTGATGCGTCTCTCAGTAGGAGAGACCGACTGACTGAAGCTATGTGGCACTCTACTAAAAAAGAGTGCAAGTCAAAGTCAAGCTTGTTCTGCCCTCAAGACATTCTCCCCAAACTGCATTGCCGGAAGCTAGGCAGGTGTGTGTGTGTGTGTGCATGTGTGTGTGTGTGTGTCAGTGTGTGTGTGTGTGTGGGTGTGGGTGTGTGTGTATGGGGGGTGGTGAATGGTGAAGATCAGGAGAAGAGTAAAGAGGGAGGGCTGAAGTGTTTGCGGCGGTTGATGAGGCAGTAGAAGGGAGGGGTTGGAGGGGTGGGGGGGGGTAGTTAAAGACGACACCCCTGACACAGATCTCCACCATATTCACGTGTGAATTATGCTCTCCTAAAAGGGAGTCGAACCAGCTGCTCTTTGCCACGGCTCTGCCGGAACACGTTCGGCTCTGCTCTCTCCCTCCTCAAATCAATCATAATGAAAGTCGGGCCAGGGGCCGGGCACCGTCTATCTCTCTCTCTCTCTCTCTCTCTCTCTCACGCTGGACTCGTCTTTTAGCAACGGGGGCCCGACCTGCATCAGTACGGCTAGCCTGGCTAGCCTAGCAACAGCAGCAGGCGTAGCGGCGGTAGCGCTAACATAAAGCGCCCTCCCATTCCGAGAGCAATTCGTCCCAGTGAAGGTAGGAGGAATATGAGAGAGCGAAGATCCTGAATAAGTAAAATTCCATTCCACAGGCACGCTCCATTATTAATACACACGGATCTCATAGTTGATTAAGTTACTCCCGAGTACTCTACCAGTGTGGATTTTGATTAAGACTACTCACCGAGGCTGAGAAATGTAAAACGAGGGCCTGCACTCTCAGTCTCTTTTCCTCCCTCTCATATAGCCTACTCTCCTGTTCTGTCTCCCGCACACTCGCTTTCTCTCTGGCTCTCTTGTGTTCGTTTTTCTCATTCCCTCTGTCAACTATGCAGTGGTAGGTGAAAGGCGGGGGACAGACACCGTGGCATTTGCCAGAATTTGAGGTGTCATTACGTTTCACACAACTGGATAAATGTCAAGCCGGCAAATGCCAGGCAATGGACGCGGGGTTGCAATAGCTTGTGAGTTTTGTTTTGCCATTAATCATGTGGGAATCACCAGAGAACTCGGAAGGACAGACACCTCTAGCATCAATCATACATTTTTATGGAAACTTTATTTTTTCTAGCACATTCCTCTTGTTTTAAGACAGCATGAGGTTGTGCTTTTGCTGGTTGATGGAGTTAGCAGTGGGGACACTGTGGGTCTGGGTTGAATTTCGATGTTTACTTGGCTTGAAATCGACACGCATTTTGTGTGTGCACACATGCAGTCTCTGTACAGCAGCTGTTGAAAAATTAGCATGCCATAACGAACACATCCTTACTTAAAAAGTCGTTTGACTGATGGTCAACAATAGTGTGACGGAGAGACAACAATCTATAGGTACAGAACCGGTTAGTGAACGTTTGTATGCTACAGTTTTACACACATGAATCAACACATGCACCAGACACACACACACACACACACACACTTCAACAATATCAAACAATTCCCTTCCTCCCAGGCCAACCAAACAAAACCTGCTAAAATCAGTAACCGCACATTACACACACACACACACACACACACACACACACACACACACACACACACACACTCACACACACACACAGACGAAAAACCTGTCAGTGTGATACTATCATTGACAAGCAAGTCTCGAGTGCATACCTCTCCCAGCAGCCGTTTATCAAAAGCCCTTAATGCCGCTAAGGCAAACAAAAGCGGGTCGTCTCAGTGAGCTGGCCCACTCTTTCGTAATTGACTTTGAAAACAGCTGTATGAAGGCAAATAAGTCACGACTGAAGTGGGTAAACAGGATCAGGGGAGATCACACGAAGCTTGAGAAGCTAAGTCCAAGTCAAACAGACGTGATCTGTAGTTAAGCTCCTCTGTCTTTGTGGATGTTAGCTACTTTTAGGTGCAATGTATCTTTTTCCTGTATATTGCTTTTGTGTTTTTGTGTCTGAAAGACTTGAACTTCCTTTACAGTCGATGTCAGTGAAAATTGTAGTTACATTTTCAGGAGCTCTCAACTGTTTTATACTGTCATGATAAAAACAACACCTCAAAAAACACCTCATAAAAGGAAATTACATTTATTTCTTTGAATCACCTCATTATTACTATATAAGTCGGAGGCACATCATTTTATTGCGATAAACAGAAATCAGAGTGTCTGAGCGCTTGCTACTCCAGGTTTGCTCCTCGAAGGGCCCAAGAGCAGCATCTCATGTGGCTCTGCTGATCCCTTTATGAACACCCTGCCAGTAATTCTCCTCCACTTCGGGGTACTTCTGTTCCATTATTCATGGTCACAGGATTAGAACTCTACCCGGGCTGGCTTTCCCCATCCAAGTCATGTGACGGCGGGCCTCAGCCAATGGCGTGGGAGCGGGGAGTGCAACAGGCACCCTGGTTGGCCACCCACACGTCCGGGCGACGGTGCACCGCGTGGTATCAAGCGGCGAACATCTGTGGCCACTGGGCCGTGTGGACCTGGTACAGCGGCCGCCCCGGGGCATCCAGGGATCTGGCCCACTCCGCAAAGGCAGAATTGAGCGGCCCTGCCGCTGCAGCAGCCAGGCACAGTCGACCGAAGCCCAGATCAGGGACCAAGGCCAGCGCTGGGGATGGGGGCGACTGGGAGGTTTGTTGGGGGAGGGCTGTGGAAACATGTCTTCAGCACCAATGGAGCTGAACTGAACCGAGCAGCTATCCACCAACCAACCAGCCAGACAGTCAGCCTGCCTCCCTGCCTGCCAACCGGCCACAGCCGTCCTAACCAGGTCCAACTGTGGCATCGGCAAGAGCCCCCGGGGCATGCAGGCTCTTTATAGTCTCCCACACAGACCAGCAGCCACTGTCACAAAAGTGACAGCAGTCAGGGAGTAATTATTACAGCACAGAAGATGGCCTCACCTGAACTCATATCTTTGTTCTGTAAAGAGGCAGTTTGAGTCCAGTGTACTGGCCCTTGCGTGACACCAGTGAGTGAAACACGTGTCTGAGGTTATGTTTTATAAGTGCTATCTACATGCTAACTCAAGCCGTCCATTTAACTCGACTAATGAAGCAGTGTGTTACCAATACCAAAATGGCTTTGATAGCTAAGGGTTCAATATCCAAGGATCACACACACTGATAGAAATGCATACCTGTATATCTACCCTAATCTCAGGATAAAAGTGATGTGATGAGTGATCCCACACAGGTTAGTATTTCAATCAGTCATTTTCTACAATGATAACAACAATGAAACATTCGCACCAGCTAG
>NC_045168.1:2194216-2204216 GCF_900700415.2 Clupea harengus
GTTTTAGGGGCCAAGAGAAATGATACCTTGCCACCGCAGGTGAAACCAGAAACCGAGGTGCATGTAAATGCTGAAAGGTGGGGCATTGTGAGGGCCCAATTAGGTGGACTCAAACCCGTTACGCAAAGAGGAACTAAATATCGAGTGTTTGCGATGACTTAACGTTTGGGTGGGTGGGGGGTGGGGGTGGGGGTGTTGGCTAGAGAGTTTTTGGTTGGAGTGCATGACCAAAATGATGGTTCAGTTTCCAAACCTGTCAGGTATTGTGTGTGTGTGTGTTTGTGTGTGTGTGTGTGTGTGTGTGTGTGTGTGTGTGTATGTGTGTGTGTGTGTGTGTGTGTGTGTGTGTACATGTGTGTGTGTGTGTGTGTGTGTGTGTGAATGTGTGTGTGTGTGTATATGTGTGTGTGTGTGTGTGTGTGTGTGTGTGTGTGTGTGTGTGTGTGTGTGTGTGACACCCAGCTTGCTTTTCTGAGCTTATCCAGATGTCCTTGTGGTTGCTTCTTGCCTCTCTCCTTAACTGTCAGGGCCAGCGCACAGGCTGCCCAACATTTCACGACTGACCAAAACATCCCCACCCTCTTGCCAACACTTTGGTTTTGCCACTCTGTAACTCAGCTTGAGTTTCTGTTTTGGGGTTTTGCATGAATGTGAGCAGTATACTTGACACTGACAGTTTACCCTGTCTTTACATGGTGACTTAATTTCAGCTGGTGCGGCTCTGAGTGTTGGCCGAAAAACAGAGTTGTATGAAAATACACTCACTAGGAGACTCATGTCCAAATGTTTCCTTATCACATAGGAGATCTATTAAAATGCATTCAGTAGGTAATGTGTAGGTCTAGATGAGCCCGTGAGGTATACGAGACATACATCTACTGAATGTATTTTAATCTAAGTCCATACGTGTCCGTGAGGCATATAAAAATGCACTCAGCAACAATGGCAGATTGATACTCCACATACACAGTCCCCAAACCATCTGTGTGCTTTTTATTTCATACCTCTACCTCAGCACCCCCACCCCACCCCACCCCACCACACCACCAACACCACCAACACCACCCGCCCTCCAAAAAAGCAGAGGTGGGAAGGCCCCTGCGTCTTCCCTTGGCTCTGCTTTCAAATGCCCTTGGCACAGGGGAGCCACATTTAGTGGCATAACTAATGACGGCGGCCCTCCCCACTCATTTCTGCCCCGTCCTACTTAGTGACCTTTGACCTCGGCCAGACTACCTGAGAGCCCAGTGGTTTGGGAGAGGCCAGGTGGTGCAGGCAGACACAAGCTGAATTTGTCTTTGTCAATAAGGCGTGCCAAAGACCAAGGCTCGCTTGGCCGACCTCTCTCTCTCTCCTTCTCCCTCTCTCTCTCTCTCTCTCTCTCTCTCTCTTTCTTTCTTTCTCTCCCTGCACAGACATCAAAATGATGGAGGGAGAGAATGGATCAAGGGAAGAAGAAAGAACGAGGGATACTGTTAAACAAAGAGAGATGATGAAAGATGTATTGGTTGCAAGAGAGTGAGAGTAAGAATAGACAGATGGAGTGAGTGACAGAGAGAGAGAGAGAGAGAGAGAGAGAGAGAGAAGAGAGAGATAGAGTGAGAACGACAGAGACAGAGAGGGAGAGAGAGAGAGAGAGAGAGAGAGAGAGAGAGAGAGAGAGAGGATGAAAGACAGTGGAGGAATGCAAGAACTTTTAAAAGTTGTTTTGGAGCTTTTGACCTGACAGGCGCTTCGTCAACTGGTTTCAGTGTTTCCACTTCATTAAATGGGTTTAAAGGAGGAGGAGGTATGTGAACTAATTGTGAGGCAGCACAGTTTGTCCCGTGGATTTAAATGCAAATGAGAACCACTGCGTGCTGGTGATAGTGTGAAGAAAAGTGCTCCTGCAAGTTGTGACAGGATGTTGGACCAGTTCTCCAGCACAGAAACCATTGGCATAAAATCATGAAAGTATTCCAATCCTCTTTGACACATTCAATCCAATCAAATGAAACCAATGAAAAGGTTGCTTTGATGATGACTCCAGATAAGAGTTCTCAGCCACAGGATTCCCAGCATTTGTAGTACCTGTATATGGCAGCGTGATAGAGATGGCTGGGCACTGCGGTGGCTGGGAAGGTACAATATCAATCTTTTCGACTCCTGTATTTCGCCTCTTTTTCTCTGCCTTATGTCCTCCGCCCTGAAGCCTCCAGCGTTAGAGCTGGATCAATACAATCTTCCAGCTCAGAATGTATTTCTCCAGAAGAGCCATTGATCTCGATCAACACCTAAAAGTTTCTGCCCACGACAGATGATAGTTTCACTCCGACAGTGCTGAATAACCTAGAAAATAAACAAATATTTTATATGATATAAAGAACTTTTTTTTTTTTACCTGATATGGGGTTCCTGGGACTTGGTAGTAAATATGAACTATATCAGGGCTCTGTTTCCATATCTACACCTTCAGCAGTCACTGGGCTGGATTCCAATCCTGCATACTGACCACTACAATTACAGTATTATTGTCCACATAGTTTGTACTATGACTCTGGGATGACAACTGGTTTGAAGTTAAGGGTCATCTTAAACAACGGCCTTGACTCTGATATTCTGATGCCACATTTGCCAAATTACATGATGAAGGCCATGGTACACATCATATGCAGGGAGTGTATATATGTTTACAATGGATTCTCCATTAACACCAAATGATAAAGATACAATTCCATTATTTATTCAGAATTCAGTTGCAAAGCAATGTTGTCCACACGAGGGTCTGGTGATCAGCGCTGAAAGCCCAGGCCAGGTAGCTTTGTCTGGGCAGGGCAGGCCAGGGCAGGGGGGGGTAGCAGGAGGAGGGTGGCCAGGGCGTGGGAGATGGGCAGGTGTCCTGGCCTGTCTGAGGGTCTCTTGGAAAAGCGGGCAGCTGGTTGAGAGCAGGGCTCAGCTGTGCGAAGGCCAAGATGGGGTGTAAGGGGAGTGATGTGTATGGGAAGACAATACAGAGGGGTGGGTGTGGGTAGATGATGATGGTGGTGGTGATGGGGTGGGGTGGGTTGGGGGACTTGAAGTAGGACATAGGGGGTGCCAAATTCTACAAAAAGACAAGGAAGGATTATAAGCATTTATAAATAGCTTATGTTTAGAGTATTTGGCATTTCGATAATCTTTGTAATTTATATTTTATGTTATGATACGTATATGCTCATCTGACATATATATGCAAACAAACTGGAAGCATAGTGTATTTAACAATCAACATGTGAGGCACAATACCCATTAAAGGTCTACATAACTCATATTTATATTATTGTGTGTGTGTGTTCATGTGGTGAAGTATTGCGTGCAGGGGTGTCATACCTTTTGTAATGTCAGTGTCTCAAGTGAGATGTCCTGGATGTTGTGAAGTATGTGATGTTTTTGTCATGGCCAGCATAGCAGAAGCTGACTCAGAACCAGTTGTAGCAGTTTGCGGCATGCCTGTGAAATTACTGACCTTTCTTTACAGTAAACTTAAAAGAGCCCTTATGTGGGTGTAACAATGTGTGTGTGTGTGTGTGTGTGTGTGTGTGTGTGTGTGGGTGTGTGTGTGTGTGTGTGTGTGTGTGTGTGTGTGTTTCGGAGAATAAGTGTGGGACTGAGACTGAACATAATTACGTCTAGCAAATAATCAGTCCTGGGTTATTTAATTCTTCCAAGAGATCAGTCACAAGCCGTGACTGTTCTTAAAATAGCTGATCATTACAGTACCCAGTTAAGTTGGTGACGTGCCCCTTTAAATGAAAATAATTACGAGCTAACATCAGCGGCGCTCGTGCAGTAAAATACATATTCATATGCAATGTGAAATTGTTGAAGTGTGCAGATTTTGATGGACGTGCAACATCCCTTGCCTTTATTGTAGTCCACAGTGACGTGTGTGTGTTTGTGTGTGTGTGTGTGTGTGTGTGTGTGCGTGAGAGAGAGAGAGAGAGAGAGAGAGAGAGAGAGAGAAAGAAAGAATCACTGCGAGCCTGGATATCTTGTAGCATCGATTCCCTCAAGACCCTGTGCGAATCTACTGAATGTGCATGCTATGCTGTGAGAGCGGTGGGCGCAGTGTTCACAAGCCCGCCCCCCATAACAGATGCAGCTTTTCCCAAGCTCCGCATCGAACAGGGACAGCCGCGCAAGCAAGCCGGAACGGAATAAATCAAAACGAGTTTCGCTGTCATATCAGTGCCGTCCCCTCGGTGACTCGCGGTGCTTGATTGACTTCAGCCACGATTTCTAAATGAAGGCACAGAACTGGTTCGTGAGGGAGGACATTGGCAGTCGGGACGTTGCCTAATTTTTGATAAACCCTCCGTGGGTTTCAGCACCGGCATCTGGACGACCCGACGCTGAGCCAATTTTTAATAGGTTGCTGCGGCTTCTCCTCTTGCTCCTGCCTGCTCCCGCGCCTTTCCACCTAGAGAGATGGAGACGGTGTCTGAGACGAAGAGATAAAGGACTGCGCGCGTGTGTGTGTGTGTGCGCGCGCGCGTGTGTGCGTGTGAGAGAGAGTGTGTGTGTGTGTGCTTGTGCATGCATAACATTGGGGGAGGGTGCGTGTTTTGAGACAGGCACCTGTTAACTGTGCCAAGTAATATGCTTAAAATTGTAATCACCTGCAAGTGCAAAACAAGTGCAATGCAATCACGCGATAATTAGCCCAGCAATTAACACCTCTCTCCTCCATGGCTCACACATCTAGGAACGCGTGTGCATGGAGAGCTTTTGTCATTAGCATTTGTCCTTTGATTGGACGCGTTTATTCACAAATATTGGATTGTTTTTCTTTTGTTTTCATCATTTACAGTCCAAACGCCGTTTTTCAGTGCTATCCATAATGACTGAACTTGATACTCCTGAGTCAGACACATTTGTACATTTCAAAGGCAAGTGTCTCTATATCAGCATCTCATCTCGTTTCAACCTCCACAACACCCTCTTACCGAGAGTCCCTAAAATGAAGGAGGTTGTTAATAATAACCACATCCACTGGTAACAACAGAGCCAGGCAAATAATTACATTTTGATTGGCATCTGTGGCAATTGATCAATGACCCGGGAAAATCATTGATTGTAGTATTATGACACCCTGGTGGATTTGTCATAAAAATGCACACCACTGTTTTTGTGGCGCGCACAGAGGGGAGGTGGAAAGGGGGGGGAAAGGGGAAGGGGAAAAGAGAGAGAGAGAGAGAGAGAGAGAGAGGGAGGGAGGGAGAGAGAGACTTTCCACTCAATTCACATATCACAGTTTTGGTTAAAGTGATGGCCAAGTGGTGGAGGTCACTGATGGCTATCGATCACGGGCACACAAACACACACAGGCAGCATGCAGCATGCAGCATGCTCTGTCATTCAGGCACATGGATAGATTTGTGTGTCACTGTGTGTCAGCCTGACTCTCCTTAATGGTGTGTGTGTGTGTGTGTGTGTGTGTGAGAGCCTGCTTCTCCTTCATGGTGTGTGTGCGTGTGTGTGTCAGCCTGCTACTCTTTCATAATGTGTGTGCTAGTGTGTGTGTGTGTGTTTGTCCTCTTGGGTTTTTCATTAGAAGCTGTCCAGTAAAACCGATAAGGCTTCGGCCTTGAAAAATGGCTTCTCTTCCCGGACTGCCAATTAAAGATTACTGTAGTTATTTATCTCTCTGCTGATTGAGTTTTTCCACTTCGGCCACAAACAAAATGAGAGATTGATTGAATTCAGAACTTTTGAAGAATGTGAAGTTTGAGACCAAGACCTCCTACGGTGAAAAGTATCTGCACAGTGCGAAGAGAGTATGTTTATTAGAGGGTACCAAACTCACTCAATATATATAATACACACTGTTAGACAGTAGCCCTTTTGTGGCGTGTCTAACACTGCTGACATGCATACCTGCATACTGCACAAGAGGAACAGGTGACAATGACTGTCATTTGTCTTGACAAGTATACTAAAGGCATATTTTCATCACCTTTCTATACTATGGTAGCCATAAATCCAAAACATGCATGTATATGACGCATGTCGGAAAGCATACTGTGGAGATACGTGGTTTGAGGCTGTGAGAATAAACAGCTCCGCCCTGAGATTCATAGTTATTTTGTGTCATTGTTCAAAATGAATCGTTTTACTCTTAGGCATCTCTCACCAAAACTTGCCCTAGGGGACAAAAAAATTAGAACAACTGAGAAAATAGCCAAGGAATAAGGGAAGCCCAGGCGGGCAGGATGTCATCTGTTTTGAGTGCTGGCGTCATGCTTCCTTGGCATGCTTTCATTGCACTGTCCTGACTGTGGTGGTTGGAGTTGCGGTGCATGTAGAAACTACAGAGACTTAAGTGTTAATAGGTGTGTTCCGTTCTTGCAGTTCTATTGTTATCAGGCAAGCACACAGTTCTCCAGGGCATGTGGAGTGTACTTGTAGTCACATGGTGGCATATAGCAAGTCACTGGAATGCCAAGATACAGACTCACGACATGGACACAAAAATACTTGAACTGTACTGCATCAGAGAGGATTTTGATTTGCACCCCCCCCCCCACACACACACACACACAAACACACACACACACACAAGAAAAGTAGTCTTTCATGTCTCTCAGAGTTCATTTGGTGCCCTTGATGTCCCCTTGTTTCCGTGACACGATCGGCCAAGACTGAAGCACGAGGCCAGCGGGGGCATCGACTACAACGGCGGCGACGCTGGTGGTATTTTTGGGGGGTTTTCTGCCCGACTGAGTGTGCCAAGGCGCCACGGGGCTAATTCGATTTTGGGGGGCCAATCCGTTTTTAGAAACTGGCGACGATGACACCAGCTCCCATGAATGTGATGCGCATACTCCACAGCTCACATCATCCACACGCTAACAGATGAGTTATTGTGGCCACCGGTTCGAGGAGGGGGGAGATTGGACGGAGTGGCCGACATGGCGGCTCTGCCTGGTTCTCGTCTTAACTGAACGAGGAGAGGTTTCCCCTGTGGTGGGCGTGCGTTCACGGGGCGTTCATGTTCATGAGATTTTGGGAGGTGTCCGTGGTGCGTGATCCACTGGCAAAGCAGATTTGTCTTCACCGCCTATGATGCTGAATACCTGTGTTCATCCGTTTCAGTGAAAGCCAAGCTCTTTCTTGAGTTGAGAACACCAGCATTTCAGCCAGTGACATGACTAACACTGTATGTACTTTAACTGAGGTAGAGGGTGGGGAAGGGGAGAAAGAGGGAAGAGAGAGACAGAATGCTAGAGTAATCGAGAGAGAGAGAGAGAGAGAGAGAGAGAGAGCAAACAAAAGAATGAGAGATTGGGGATGAAGTTACAGAGTTTCAGCCTGGCAGTGTTGAGGAAAAGGGACAGGGAAAGTGAGAGGAAGAGCATAAAGGCAGTAAGATGTTTACGACACGAGCTCGACTGTCACCGGATCTGATTCCATTTTGCAAGCCCTTCTTCTTCTCCTCTGTGATGGAGGGGTACGGCAGAAGACAGAGAGTGCGTTGGATGGAGAACGACTGTGTGGAACAGAGCTGCCTGGGGGGCCTGTGTTCCCTCTCTCTCTTTCTCCCTCTGTCTCTCTCTCTCTTTCCCTCTGTCTCTCTCTCTCTCTCTTTTCACCCCCGTCTTTCTTTTGGAGTGTTCCAGACAAGTACAGTGGGAAGCAGTGTGACTCTTCGTGCTGGGGATGGGGGAAGCTTGTCTTTGATTAGATTAGTCTCTCAGTCGTCGTGGTGATGTGTGTGTGTGTGTGTGTGTGTGTGTGTGTGTGTGTGTGTGTGTGTGTGTGTGTGTGTGTGTGTGTGTGAGAAGAAGGGGGGGGTGGATGAATGCTCGACACACGACTCAGTCCCCTCTGCACACACCCTCCCCTTGTCCCTCCAAAGAAAAAAAACAGCCATGTCCTGGCCGTGCTGAGAGAACCCCCCCCCCCCCCACACACACACACACACACACACTCACAGACACGCATCCTCCCACTCTACATATCCAAGCAAGGGCTGGGTGTCGCATGGAAGATGCCCCAACCTCTAGCCTGAGCAGACGCTTCATCTGGGGCGGCACATGAGGCAGGCAGGCAGGCAGGCATGCGTCACGCCAGGCCTGGGCCTTGGGGGTCTCACACGTGGGAAGTGCTCTTGGCTCACACTTGACTCTTCTATGCTTTTTTAATTGTGGAGTGTGTGTGTGTGTGTGTGTGGGGGGGGGGGGGGTTATAGAGGATGAGATGTGAGGGGTTATGGAGAGGGGGTGGTGAGGTGGGGTGGGGTAGGGTGGAGTGGGGGATCCCTGGCTGGAAAAGGGTTGTTTTTGTTTGTTTGTTTGATATGAGTTTGAAAGGGAAATTGCGTGAAGTTCCTGTCAGCTCGCTTGGCTGGCCTTGCGTGGAGAGAGCTGCTGTGCAGAGCGATCTTTTATAAACAGCCTTGTCAACGCGTGGGAGGCTTAGTTTGTGCATGGTCTCTTAACATGTGTGTGTGTGCAAATGGGAGTGTTAATATGTACATGTTTGTGCGTGTGTATATGTGTGCATGTGCGTGCGTGCGTGCGTGCGTGTGTCTGTGTGTGTGTGTGTATGTGTGTGAAAATGTGAAAATGTATGAACGTGTGCAAAATCTGGGTCATCAGCATTACCAAAACAAGGCTGACGGTTCCCTCGACCTCCAGTCAAAGCCTTTCGCCACTTGTCATTGTGCTCCCCCACGCACAAAGAGTAACATCTTCTGCTACCGCAGACAGGACAGTGCCCCCCCCCCCCCTCTCACAACCCATCACATTTCCTCTCTGTGCAGGGACTGGCCCTAATTTGTTTAGCTTCCGAGTATAAACAAGGAAAAATGTCTGTTTTACAGACAAGGAGGAACATCTATCCCCCTCCCCCTCTGCAAGGTTATAATTAAAGCTGATCTCTCACTAGCAGTACTTTCTGGGGCCTTATCCGACACCTAGGATATATAGTCAATCTTTTTAATAGACAATATCTTTCCAGTCTTCTTCTTCTTCTTTAATTTTTTTTGTTCGCTAGCCGATTAAGAGCCAATTTCACATGGGACCACATTTTTTAATATTTGGAGCAAATTTGCACTTGGGAAATCACACATTTCTCTTGATTTCAATCTCAGTGGGGATGTGCCCGTCTGCTATTGAGTTTACTAACATGTCTGAGAAAGTGGGCCTTGGGAGTGGGACTGGGAGCGGTAACTGGAACCATTACGAAGAGGAACCAGAGAATGGGTGCTGCAGAGGATGGATGGGCTTTGAGGTGTCCAGTGAAGCCTTTTCTCGAGTGCTTCAGAAAGGGGGAATAGATGATGCAGGTGTCCATGAATGACACTAAACCTTGGCTGCAAGTGAGTTAAGGAGAGGACTAGGGTGGTTTGAACTATAGGGGCAGATATGGCTGCCTTCAAAAACAAGTGCATTTCTTTCTCGTCCACAGGGCTAAATAAACGTGACTTTATATTTATATGTTTATATTTGTGACATGAGAAAATGGTATTTTTGATTCAAAGACATAAAGCTTTTGTGTTGTAGGTCTACCGTGGATTATGACTGTAATTTGGATTATGGATTATGAATGTACCTTTGTTGATTGGCACCTCTGAGGTCGTCAGGATGCAGTTTCTTTCATGACAGCATATATTCTGAAACGAATCCCAGAAGAATGATTTAGCAATATATACAGATACAGACTGTTCTGCTGTTACTGGGCTAGTTCAACCTGTCAGTCATGTGATTTAAACAGCTCACAAAAGCACAGCAAACTTCTGGAAAGTTCTTATCTCTGTGACATCACTCGCTGATTGATGGGCTTAGTTGCTGAGTGGGTTCCAGGAATCCTAAGCAAGTTACATCATCAACCGACATTGTTGGAATTTCTTTTTCTTTCTTTTACATTTTTTACATCTATAAGGGGTCACATTTGACTAACTGTCGTCTTTGCATTAGTCTATACATCACTGATGGCAGATAGTGGTGTGATGACCTTCCGTCTTTCTCTAGTTTGGGCT
>NC_045168.1:2206716-2211716 GCF_900700415.2 Clupea harengus
GGTCAGCAGGCCAAACTGAAATGGGTCACCAGGAACAAGGGTCAACCCTCTAATGAACTCACTTTTCTGCCACCCTGCACATTTTGGCATGGCTTCCCCATAATCTGCCTATGACCTGAGGCCAAGTAGTTCTCTATAAATACAAACCGCAACATAATATTTCCCCTTGAGCTAACGGTATGGAGAATGCAGGCCACATTTGTTCACCCATACCAGTGTGGTGACGAGCACAAGGTTAAATAGCTGGCTCTAATTCAATTAGCCTCTGTGTAATTTCTCTGCGTAAAAATATATATGGTACTTAATTTTACCCAATGAGATTAAGTCTAAATAACTCGTTACTGTTTATTAGAAAAAAAGACAATTAGCAATTGGTGCTGGACTAGTGCTAAGCTACAGCTCTGGTAGCATTTATAATGCATTCTTTAATATGCTGGTGGATGGTCAGCATTATTAGTGTTTTGATTAAAATGACTGGTTAAAATGACTGCTGTCGTTTCTCCAAGAGCTCTCCCTAGCTTTGGTTTTACTTTCCGTCTTCCCTCTTTTTCCTCGTTGTGGGTTTAGTGTGTCAGTCTAATGTGTTTTACTAAGATTATGCTGTGGGATTACTACCTGAGCAGAGCTGGGCTCTGTGAGGTTAAAAAATGCCTTTGATGTCCCCGAGCCCAAACAACACCTGGGGCCGTCGCTTAGGAGGAGAGGAGGGGGCTCTGTCTCTTTCTCTCGCTTTCTTTCTCTCTTTTTTTTTGTTATCCTAAAGCCACAGCCCTTAATTGTCAGGGGGTGCAACAAAAGGAGAGGTAACATTTTTGAAAGGTGACTCAGTGAGGGGTCACGGGCCTCTTTCGCATAACGGCTGCAAGATGCCATGGTCTCTGGATCACCTGCCACTCTCAGACTGCAGTCTCCACTCTCTTTGAGGGAGGGCACCTTCATGCCGCTGCCCAGAACTGATGGGTGGGTTTCAGTGTCGTTCTCTGTGCTTTTGTCTCTCTTGTCGTCTCACTCTCTATCTCTCTCTCTCTCTCTCTCTCTCTCTCTCTCTCTCTCTCTCACTCTCTCTCTCTCTCTCACTCTCTCTCTCTCTCTCTCTCTCACTGTCACTCTCTCTTTTTTTTCTTTAAATCATTCATTCTCCTCCAGTATCAGTTTGTCTCTCTGAATCTGTGTGTGCATACATGAGTGTGTGTGTGTGTGTGTGTGTGTGTGTGTGTGTGTGTGTGTGTGTGTGTGTGTGTGTGTGTGTGTGTGTGTGTGTATGATAGCATGGCTCTCATTTTCTTGGAATCCCCATGCTCCATGCATAAATTCACATGTCTCAGTTACATGAATAAAGACCTTCAGCAATCTAGTAACCTCACAACATCACAACTAGTGATGGGAACAACGGGTCTTTGAGGGGTTAAAGAAAAAGAACACAGCTGCCTGGGTTTTGTTATTATTTCTGTTTGTGCATATGTAATGGTTCAAATATCTGGGGGCATCCGACGTACACCTGACACGAAACTTAGTTGGATTCACAAGACTGCAACTTTCTTGAGCACTTCAGTTTACAACTTACCCAAAGGGCTTCACACCACGTTCTGCCTATCGACTGGCTGACCTAGTCTCTAGCTCCCTCCCCACACGTGTAATAAGCTGACCGTTAATTTTGATGGCCTTGTTTGTTTTATTGAAGTAGTATTATAATTTTAAATAGACTTTCTTTGTGTTGATTGTACATTAATTACGTAATTTTACATTCAGCTATCCATTACTACAAGCTTCAGTCTGAAGAAGAAAAATAGATATATCTTTCTATCGCTCTCTGTTTAGAAGAGACTGATGTAAATAGTCAGCCTGGGCTTGAAATAATCTCCTGTCTTCATAACGGCCATGTAAATGGGCCACAGCTGTCACAGCTCTCCGATGCCCTTTCCACCAATGCCAACTAAGTGCTGCTAGTATAGCGGTATACTATGGTATAGCCTACTAGGGCTTGGTTCAACATCTCTAACAGCCTCAACAGCTCTAGCATTTCCATGGGCTAGAAATCCACCATAGACGTCACTGTATACATCTATATACATCTCTGCTTTTCCAAGCAATGCTAGTGCCAAGCACAACAGCAACAATATCAGACTCAAGAGCAAGCAAACATAGCTACTCATTTCTCACATCAATGTTATGAACATCAAACTAAACATTAATGTTACAAATATAAAATGAATGTGAGAAATTAGTTGCTATACTTGCTTGGGTAATGTTAGCTGACCAACAACTAGCTAGCTAGCCAGCCAGCAAGCTAGCTAGCTATCAATGTTGAGAAATGTGTAGCTTGCTAAGCAACTTTGGTTTTATAAAAATGGCAGTCACATAGTTTTAGTTGGTCATGTTGGCCACAATAATCCCACCCCCAGCCAGTGACATAAGCGGTTCTAGGCCAGGAACCAGTTTTTCTGGCTGAGAGCTGGTTCTTTGGCTGTTGAAATACTAAGAACTGGTTCGAGATTAGGCTCCAGCTCCAATCCAGCCCCAAACTGCCTTGGTGGGAAAGGGGTATCAGTCTTCAGCCAGCTACAGCCACAGGCCTGTTGTCACTGCAGTCTGCCCTTGGCTTTGTCAATATATGCAGACACAGGCTTGTGTGTGTGTATGTGTGTGTATGTGTGTGTGTGTGTGTGTGTGTGTGTGGGTATTTCTTCTGCAGCATGCCTTGAGGTTCGCCTCTTTCTTTAGTTTATATTCCCTTTAAAAACTTACATGAAGTCAATGATTATCTGACAACTGTTGGCTGGGAAAGGCTTTGAAGCTCTCAGAATTTCGCCACATGAATATGCAATGAAATGCAAATCACATTAGCTGAAAGATTACAGGAGAGTGGGTAAAGGTTATCTTGAACCAGATGTAAGCATCGAGCAGTGATGGTATTAAAATAAAGCGAGGACTCTTGATAATAATCGCCTAAGCACTGATTCAGTGATACATGCAGCACAAATAATATGATGCAGAACAGTATATCTGTATATCTGCTGGTAGAGACACCAAAGTAGTTTAAGGTGAAGGCATCATTATGATAGGGGGACACTACATACCATTAAAGCAAGATATTTACTTATTTCCAGTGTTCAGTAACTCAAATCTCAATAGCTGTGACATCTACTTCTGCATCTGCATTTACAGGAATGTCTTTCAGTGTTCTTCTTTCTTCTTACTGGTCTGGGACTGTGCTTGGGGCAGGACTGGACCTGTGACCAAAGAACACCTCTGCTAAGCATCTTTTAGAGGTACTGAATAGCTATTTTGTGGCGGTAACTCATGGCTAAGATTTGTTACAGTATTTAACACGAAGCCCTGCTCACCCTCATTAATTATTTTTGTCAGTAAGGAAGTATGAATCTAGAAAAAGGCCCCATGTGGAACACATACATATTTAAAGCTTGAGTAGTTTTGCTAGTACACGGAGGAAAGCCAGAATCGACTAAATAAAGATTTGGTCAGGGAATTACTGTAATAAGCACCCGTTTAGATTAATAGTCAACTTGTAAGGGTGTACGCAAACACCAAAGTCCAACATTTGTCGAGAAAAGAGGTGTTTTCAAGATGTTTGGGACAATTGAGGGCATACATTTTCACTGTCTCCAACTGACTCCATGTGAAGGCTTCAAATTCTGCCATCTTATTGTCTCATGAGAGAATGTTGCGTCTTGCACCATGAAATAATCCATAAAGTCTTTTTTTCCTGAAAAGTGTAAACCATGTGGGATCTGCGCATCCTGTTTGGATAGAGACAGACAAAGTGTCATGATGATCAAGCTGGGACAAGCAGCGGAGGCTTCGATCCACTCAGCTCACTCCCACCTCCGTTCTTCGGGGAGAAACAAGCGAATCAATAGCGTCACTCGCGTCATTCGCAACTTCAGATGAGGCGTCTCATTACCTGCAAATGTTCTTTTTTCGTCCAACCGTTTCTGACCGTTCGCGTGCGCCTGCGAGAGGCACAGGAAGCGGGGTCGGATCGATCTCCCTGCCACGACGACGACGCCACATTAACGAGCGGGAAGAGTGTGATGTCAAAACTCAGCGACTCAGCCCAGGAAGCTGTTGAGGAGGAGAGACCTCAAAACACTCAAAGAGGGGCGCCCAGCAAGACTTCCTGCCACACAGATGTTAAGTGGTTTGGAGTTGGCTAATGAACGTGCCGACATTGTTTTCATTAGTGGATTTCGTCTAGCAGCACAACAAACCCCCCCCATCCGTCACCAGTGTAAGCTAAGAGATTCATTATGGTCTCCGAACAGTTGTCTGGCAAATTGTTGAACAGTCCAAATTTGTTTAATCATAATTCAAATGGCTGATCTGTCAGTATGAATGTTTTAGAGTACTTTGTTATTCTACATATCACTTATGAAGCGCTCCATATCCATGCAAATACATGTTATGCCGGGGAGTCTGTCTACTTTTGTTGCGCACAATCAGATATCCAGCTCACAGCTCTGCCAAAAATGCCTGCAATTAAAACAAAGCTCAGTCATGTCTGTCAGATGCTGGTTTATCAGTGTTATGGGATCATATACTAGCTATGCCTCATTGGTCTCAGATGAGGATCTGTCAACATACCATAGATTAAATGTTCCTCAGGACGTATGGAATCCAGTATGTCCAGGTCCCATATATAACTGGGCTTTCTTCTCCCAAGAAGACGTACAAAAATTGTCACACTTCAGAGCAACCCACCCTGTTCTTTACTGTCATGCTGGCCTATTTGCCACCCAGTTCAACAGACTGGATCATTCTTAGAAGCCTCCAGCAATAGATCCATATTCATTTCGCTCTTTCAAAATTCTTGGAATTAGTTTATATTCAGACGTTCTATGTGCTCCCATGAATCTAACTATCTAATAGGTTACTGTTAAAAGCTTGCCTCAGCATTATGTTATCTGGGTTTGGGTCTGGTTCTGATATTTAGAAGAATGGGTGGTGGGTGGGGGGGTAACAGGACTCTATGCCTCGTTTGG
>NC_045168.1:2219216-2226716 GCF_900700415.2 Clupea harengus
GATCTCAGCATGTGACCCTTTGTTTTTGAAAGAAAGAAAAAAAGGACGAAAACTCCAGGCCCTTCAGTGAGCAGAGAATGATCTTGGAAATGAGCTATTTGTCTCGTTTCAAGCGAGATATGGGCTTTTAATGTCAAGGGATAATAAATAGTTGAGGCTGTGTTTGTGTTGCCAAACAAAAGCAGCGGCAGTGGTACAATCAATAAATTCATGAGACTGTCTCAGGATGGGGGCAACGGAGAGAGCCGAGGAGGCCTAAAGATGGTGCTATTCAAAGACACACCAGCCAGAGAATCCAGAAAGCCTTTCCTTGTGATTTTACACACACACACACACACACACACACACACACACACACACACACACGCACACACACACACACACACACACGCACGCACACACACACACACACACACACACACACACACGCACGCACGCACGCACACACACACACACACACAAACTCACACACACACATGGGATATTTGAGTGACACTGTGCAGGATTCATTTACTATTTATATTGCCATATACACTGGCTTTTGTGCAGTCAATTCAGAATTGTCCAGTTTTTTCTAATTAATCACAGAAGATTTTTGTTTTGCCTGGAGCTGAATCGTGTGTGTGTGTGTGTGTGTGTGTGTGCTTCTGGATGGGAGGGGGTGACTCACAATGGCAACCCAGAGCTTATACATCAAACACTCATCCCTCTCTCTCTCTCTTTCTCTCTCTCTCTATCTCTCACATTCTCTATCTGTCTGCCTTTTTCATATCCCTCTCTTTCCCCCTGTCTAGTCTCCTGTCCCTCTCTCTGTCTTGCTATCCTTTCCTGCCATTCTCCTTTCACCCTTTGCTTTTTTTGTGCTGGGAAGCATTACTACACCCCTCTCATACTACCCTTAACCCCCCCCCCCTCTCTCTGAATCTCTCTCTCTCTCCCTCACTTCCTTTCTGTGTCTCTCTATTCTCCTCTCTCTGCCCCTCTCTTTCTCTGTATTTCTGTCCTCCTCACTCCCAACCTCTCTCTCTCTTTTTCTCTGTCTTTCTGTATATCTGTCTCTCTCTCTGCCGTTCTCTCTCTCTCTTTCTGTATCTCTCCCTCTCCCTCTCTCCTCCCCCTCTCTCCGCCTCTCCTCCCTCCCTCAGTGGTGGCTGCGCAGGCCTGGACCCTCAGGGCATGGAGGCAGAAGCGGCCAGATCTGTCCTCTGCCGTGTGACTTGTTATTTTTATCTGAAGCCACTTTCCAGGCCCAAACCAGCTCCTAAAGCTTATTCTAATTTATTTTACTCTTTCCTTGGCTTTTGTTTTCCCCCGTCTGTAGGGGGGGTATGATTTTGAGGGGGTGGACATTTTGCAATGTCTTGTTTCATTACCATATGAAGAAGTAGATTTGTGTTTTGCTCAATTATAATGACAGGAGCTTTCAGATAACCAAACAGGACTGGCTTGGTGTGAGTCTGAGTGCATGTACTTATTAAAGCGCAAGGCTCGGGTACGTGCACTACAGGAATTAGTTTGTGTGTGCTATATATAGTTTGTTATATGCTTAGTTATACACATCATATCACAGAAATGTATCAGTGTATTTGAATCTATATATTGGCCTAACAGAATCAATATATTAAGCCATTATGTTCTGGTGAGGTATGATTATGTGTGTTTGTATATGTGCATGTGTGATATTTACTTCTTGTTTAGACTGTTGAGGGACATGCAAATAAATCAGAAATTGTGTAAAAAAAACAACACACAACACATGATTTCAGTCTGTCTCAGCCAATACAGAAGTGACCTCAGTCTGTTCTTTTACTGTGAACATTTTTCCTCTGTCCAAAAGTATTTCTTAATAGAGGACAAGCAACCTTTTCTTCCAGAGGAAGCACGTTTGGCGAATTGAAGATCGATGTGGGGGTCATGGCGTGTCAGAAGAGGTAAAGCTGAAACAAGAAGGAGATTGTTCCCCCCATCATTCCCTGCAAATGGAGGTCCAGTGGTCAACCCAATGAGCGGGGCGTGAAATTTCATCACAGGCTGAGGACAATAGTCAAAAATGCCCCCCTCTCTGTTCTCTTGCTAGTAAGGCTCCGGCTGTTGTATTTTTTTTTAAATGACTAGTATTATTTACCCTTATTATCCAGCTATGGGTTTATATTATACACAGCAGAAAGGTTGCTGTATTATACCACACATATGAAGTGTATCAGATTTGGGGTCAAATTGACGCTAATTGAAGACAATAGCCTCCCTCCCCCACAAAGACCACCGACAGTGGCTGTGGTGGGGGGGCGGATTGTTTTTGCCATAGCCGGTGATTGTCTCATTGATAAGTGTGGGAAAGAAACATGTGTGCACCCTGAGTTCTCAACATAAGGGTCTTTTTGTCCTCCGTGAGCCCCCTCTCTGAGTTCAGGCCTCGCAGCCTCAGCTTTGTGTCTGATGGAGCCGTAAAGTCAGCGAGCCGTCCAGCCCAGCCATAGGGCCTCCCTCCTGGGGTTCGCCCAGCTTCCTATCCTGAAGGAACCACTGTGGGCGTCTGTAGGACCCCTCCACCGCCCTCCTAAATCCGGTGGCGTACAGAACCTCCGAATTAGCCGCCGCCGCCACCTCATTGTCTCTCCCTCAACACAGCGCGACCAGAAGGGGTGGACGGTGAGCTCAAGTGATGGATAGGTGGGGTACAGGGCAGGGGCCTGTCACGGAGGTTAACTTATTGCATGTGTTGCCCTGGTCTCACAATGGAGACCCCTCAGGAGATCCTGCATTAGCCTCAGCATGGAGGTAATTAGGTGGCCATGTTGAGAGGTTCAGATGTGCCATTACCTACCCCCCCCCCCCCCCCCCCCTTTATTTGAGTCAGCCTTACCCCCCTCCGTCCTTCCACTTCTAAGCACCATGGTGTCCTAACTGTTAAGGCAGTTAGAACTGGTTGGGCCCTAGCTGGCCCTGACACCCCTACACCCGACCTCTCTTCAAGGGTCAGATCCTGTTGGAAACGTTTTTAAACCAGCACAGGTGTTATCGCACCGTACTACCACCTCCCTCCCCCTCCCTCACCTTTCCCTGTCACACCCTGAGGGGACCAGAGCACCACTGCACTTGTATCTCCCTCGTGCAGCTAGCTGCTTTTGACAGCACAGGGAAAGAGAGAGAGAAATAGAAACAGAGAGAAGCTAGCAGCATTCCATACATCTAGAATATTCTGTCAGTTGGTCAATTTCCTTTAGGGCAAGTCTGCCTAATCCCACTTGGGCTATGCTGACCTCGTGCTCAGGTCAGTTAGCATCAAACATTAGCATGGAGCTAACTTGACAACCCCATAGTGAAGCATACAAGTGCTAGCTTGTTGAAGAGACACGTGAGAGAGAATGTCCTTCCAGTGGCAGCAGAAAAGGTTGAACTGTGAGGAGGGGAATGGCAATAACTTCTCAGCTAAGGTTGGTAGGAGGGGAAAATGGCTGCCTGGCTAGCACGAGCCACACAACACAGGGACATCTGGTTGCTAATTGTAATGAGGTCAAGATCTGACAAGGACTTGATAAATGGTTGCTTGATCCAGTCCACTTCCTCCGGTCAAGTGATAAGGCCGTGGGTGGTACAAGCGGACTCCTGTCCTTCTGGCTGGACTCAGGACAAATGGCAGCAGAAATTCATCAGGTCACATCTTATCAGCCTCCATCCAATTCATCAGCGCCACGCACGTTGTTGAAGAAAAGGTTAATGCGGCGTCATAATGTGATCGTGATATTCCATTTAGACTTTGCATGAACTCTGATTGAACCCTGCCACAGCGGATAAACCTTCAGTCAGCTCCGGCTCGTCATCTCTCTGCGAGCGAGCAAGGTAAGGCCAGGGGAATTCAATTAATCCAATTACAGGCCATTTGACGCAGGCTCCGTTGGAAAGTTCTGGGCCTTCGCCACGAAAAAAAAGCTAACCTGTAATAACACTGGTGACTCCTCCTTAATTGGTGTGTGTGTGTGTGCGTGCGTGCAGGTGGGGATTTGATGGGAACGACAGCGCTCAGGCGAACACACACCAGGGCAAGAACCGGCAGGTGTTTGTGTGGGATTTCAATGGCAGCCATGTGCCTGGACACGCTTTATTGAGAACGGATGGGAAGAGAGAGCACTCAGGGTGGCTGAAAAAAAGAAGGATTTGCGTGTGTGCATGTGTGTGTGTGTGTTCACAAACTTGAGCGCTCTTCAAAAAAAAAAAACGCCGTCCAGGGAGGAAAGAGGAGGGTAGGAGAGGAGAGAAGAGAGCAGGGGAGGAGAGGAGAGAGGAAGGAAAGAAGAGCAGAGAGGAGCGGAGGAGAGGAGGGAAGGGGAAAGCTCTCATCCGTCCCTCCCTCATGCAGCTAAGCAGGATTTGAGTCAGACAGTTTGGCCACACTGTGAAAACATTCCTTCTCATATGTCATAACCCACAAGATGAAGGGCTTGCCAATCATTCAGTCCTCTTTCCTCGTCTCTCTCTCCTGGTGCTCTGTCTGGTTGTTTGCTGACTGGGTGTTTCCCTGACCTCTCGTTTGAAATCCCATCATAATCCTCCTTCAGTTCACAATGTACACAGTTACATTATTAATTAATCTGACAGGCTCATCCTAACACTCTTACGCTCAGCACGCTAAACTGAGCTCCGAAGGATGCCCTCTTCTTAATAGTTTTTGGTGGGCATTTTCCACAGAATACCACACCTGTGTGTATTTCCATGCATATCCTGTTTATAGTCTAGTGATCGCCAACCAACACATACCACACCAACCCTCCTACCATGTGATGTGTGTGTGTGTGTGTGTGTGTGTGTGTGTGTGTGTGTGTTTGTGTGGTCATGCCTATGCGTGTGTGTGTGTGAGAGTGTGCATGAGTTTATGCATTTGTTCAACATGTATTTGTTTGACGTGTGTGTGTGTGTGTGCGTATGTCTGTGTATGTGTGTGTGTGTGTGTGTGTGTGTGTGTGTGTGTGTGTGTGCGTGTATGTTTGTCTTCACAATACACTAGAATGGGGCCGTTTCCGTACCCATGCATCCCTATGGAAACAGGCACACTTCCCACACAAAAACCGTCCAGCCGGTGGCCCATCGTCTCAGCGGGCTGTGGGTCCCCACAAGAGAGAAAAGCCACCGCATGACTCCCTGATCTCCTGACCACCTTTTACTGCGGCATGTGTGTGTGTGTGTGTGTGAGTGTGTGTGTGTGTCGAGGGGGGAGAGGTGGTGGTGGTGGGTGGGGTGGGTGGGCACACAGACAATGCATTGTGGGTTGTCTGTGGGGCTTCTGCCCCCCATTAAAGGCTAGTGACGTCCAGCTGCTCGCACTCGTCCTGCAGACTGTGGGCCATTGTGTGGCGGAGAGGATGGCCTTAGTCACATCTCAGCCCAACAGACTCCCACTGGTGATCTATGGGCGGCGGGCGGGCTGGCTGGCTGGCTGCGTGGCCAGAGCTGGCTCCATGGAGCTCCATGGGTGTCTCGGTCCTGGAGGTGACGGATAGCCTGTCAGGAACCCCATCCAGAATCCAGACTAACATCCTTAAAGACTGAGTCGTCTGTCACTTAACAACCCCCCCCCCCCACACACACACACACACACACACACACACACACACACACAGCTAACCCCCCAACTAAACCTTTCAACCACCCAACCACCTCTCCCAAAATGAATAATACATTTGTGTTCTTACTTTTTTACTTGGGGCGTGCAGGAATGATTTTTTTTTTATCTTTGTATCTAGCTCCAGTTGTTACTTTGTAACAATTCCCAAATGCACATCCTGAAAAAAAGATCCATCTGTCATTTAAATGCCCAATCCTCCCCACCTCCTCATATAAAACATAATAGTCCTTCACCCATGAATTCATATGATGTGTAATGTCTACATGCAATTTCCATTTAATAATTATGTAGGTACCTATGGGACTTTCTATCTTCACATTCGGAGTTCTGCACTAACCATCTATGTTTCTATTGTTAGGTTGGCACATTTAACTTATATTTGTGTCCCTGTTGTTGGGGAGCTGGTCAGCCATCATTAAGATAGGTTAGCCAGGAGACATGCACAGTTAGCCAGCCTGGTCGTAAAGGGTATATTAATGGTTTATGTACCTCACCGGAGCATTGTTAATGGCAAATGACATTTACTGTGTGTGGCAGAGAGGGCCATTCAGTACACTATATGGTTTATCTATCATGTCAAGCGCTCGATATAAAAAGCCTTCAGTAATATCAGAGGAGACCCAACACAAAAGGGCTCTACCCCTGGGCTAGGTTTAAACCTCTTCTGTGTTCTCCAAAGCAAAATGAATAGTTTCTTTTTTTTCTACCCTGCAGAAATGTATTGAGTTTAAGGTCTTTTTTTACAGCAGAGATACACAGCATGGAGAAAGCATTCTATACAACTACATGAAAATAACAGCTCTTTTTTTTATGCATAAAATAATTTTGAGCTTTTTGCGCTGTTATCAAAATGACTCCGCTGCTGTTTCTAATTGACGTCCATTTCAAAGTCGTAACTGTTTTGTCATTTGTCGTGACATAGCATGTATGTGCCAATGGTAACGACAACTGCAGTGATGATTAAGGCAATCATTGCCTAATTACTGAGCATGTTGGAGTCTTGTAATGAGCATTTCGACAAACAGCCAAGGAGA
Source organism: Clupea harengus (assembly GCF_900700415.2). Lineage (NCBI taxonomy): Eukaryota > Metazoa > Chordata > Actinopteri > Clupeiformes > Clupeidae > Clupea > Clupea harengus. The sequence continues at coordinate 2,225,871 of NC_045168.1, forward strand.
GGAGGGGAAAAGAAAGAGAGGCCTGTTTTCGTTAAAGCGTGACGCCTGATTGAAGTGTAAGGTTTGGACTAATTGCATCCCGAGCCTCAGCTCAGTCACAGATGCCACACTTGTGCATCAATAAATGCTTATAAGTAACTTATTTAGGGCCGCCTTCCATGGAGGGAAATGGCATGACTTAAAGCACAGCAGCCTGAGGGCATTCTCGCTCTCCCTCCCTCTCTCGCTCTCTCTCTCGCTCTCTCTCTCTCTCTGTCTCTCTCTGTCTTGTCATCCTGTATCTTTAAATCTATTCACCACTTCAGAAAGTGCAGGAGAACACAAATATTCTTGCTTTAAAGGCATATTGCTCCTGCATGTGTCTCACATCAAAGTTATGTTGAAACGGTAGATTGCAACACGCCCTTAATCAAATACTGTTGCATTTTTGTTTATTTCAGATCATTCTCCCACAGCCTAATGGTGATGTTGTCTTTGAACAATAAAGGAGAGGCAAAATGAATGTCATTTTGGCACCATCATAAGGTTTTCTTTTTTTTCTCATAGTGCTGAGAATAAGTTGTGAGAAATAGCTATGTTATTTCAACTTACAGAGAGTTGTGACTGAAAGTGGGGTGGGAGTGATTTTTGTCCTTATTATTTTCCCACTTTGGGAATTGGGAATGTTGCTATCTTTTACAGCACAACATCATCATCTATTTGCATTTTTATTGCATGTCTCCCCTAACAACTGCAAATAGGCCACTGTGGCAGAATGGTTCTATTTGGCCATAAAGTTGACATAAAGCTTTTTTTTGCAGTGTGGCAAGAGGGTTAGGAATACTCTAAAGAATCCTTCACATAAAA
>NC_045168.1:2231716-2241710 GCF_900700415.2 Clupea harengus
CACAACCCTTTGAACTGACGGCTATATTGTTTATCAGGGTTTGGGATTCTGAGCCTGTAAGAAAACAATTTGTCATACTTTTGCTCACTTAGATTCCATGACAAGCTATTTTTGTCAAGATCGATATCAATCAATCAATCAATCAACCAATCAATCAATTTGTTTATTTGATCAAGAGGGACAGTGTACATTCATGAACATTAAAATGTAAATGCACCCAATTATAGCCAAAAGGCTAGTTTCCATTGGCATCCCCCTGCCAGAGTGAAAAAGGCTATACAACCTAAAAAAAAGGCATTAACGTATATATATCAAACATAACATTGACATAAAATAAGATAAGATAAGATAAGATAAAATAAAATAAAATAAAATAAAATAAAATACAATCCCAATATACAAGTTATACTGCTTACCCACTAATGATCACATTTTTGGTTATTTATGAACCATGTTTTGAGATTTCTTTTAAAGCAGTTGAATGAGGTCGATTCTCTAATGTTCTGTGGGAGATGGTTCAGATCCCGGGCTGACCTAACTGAGAAAACCGAATGTCCAAATACACTTTTTTTTTTAAAGGAATATCACACTCCTCTTGCTGCCCCTCGAGTAGCACTGGTTGCTGCTGTTCTAAACTTGACTAGGCTGCATAGTGGTGGGGGGGCCAGGTTAAACCGGATTTTGAACATTAAACAGCAGTTCTTAAATGTGATCAGGTTGTCCTATAATGTGATGTAATGTGATATAGCCCATCCCATGAACACATCCATTCTGGAGAATCCATTTAGTCCTTGCATGTGAAATATATAACACACATATACAGTATAATACAGGTAACTATGGTGGGCTATTTGACGCTAATTAGGTTGAAATGTTATCCTTTCCATGGCGTTTTCTGGGCACAAACTGTAGGCCATTTGGTGTTGTCAATGCACAGAGAACCCCAGCAGGACAGACAAGATGAGTGAAAACCTGTTCAGCTGAGCACCGGGTCGTCCAGAGAGAGCAGATGTCTTAATGTATTCATGAACATGATGCAATGCTACCGGTGACTGACAGTATGTGTAGATGTGCTGATGCCTCTCTGGACATCCCAGAGACAGTTGTCAGGGCTAGAAAAACAAGAGCAGCAGTGACCATTAGAGTACATGAATGGGGAGTGCATGAGATATTGTGAGCTGTGTTTATCTTGATGAATTTGTACACCTGGACCAACCTGAATGCGATCTCTTTCTGCATTCCAACCAAGAAAAGAGACCTTTTTGTGGCAGCGCAGCATTTCCTCTATATTTACACAGCAGTTTATGAAGAACAGTCATTATTGTGTGTTTACATCATGGATGACGTTTGTTTACTGCTGACTGGGCATTTGATTGAAGTAGGACAAATTAGACTACCTCTTAAAGGGGTTTAACCTTTTGAAACGAACTTTCTTTTGCCAGGATATGTGTTCACCTCGGGGATAGATATCTTCAAAGATAGATTAATTGCACAGGGATGCTTTTGCTTCCTAGCTAGTACAGAAATATGTAGGCATAATGAACCACTCTTTCAATAAAGGGAACGTGATATTTTTTGCCAGATAGATAAATCAGAATTGGGCAATGATGGTTTGTCAGAGAAGAATACGTTTCCAGTCCTATGTCCAAAATCCAGGGTTCAGGGACATTTTTGATTTATTGCCAGAGTCAGACAACCCGCGGTTGAATAGGTGGAACAGGCTGTTTGGGCCAAGCTAGGGCCCTGTGCGCATTACTGTTCTGGTTATAACCTAAGCTGTTATCATGTCAGAAATCACCTTGACAGTTAAGACAACACCCATCTGGGGGGTCAATTTTGGGTCAATTTAGCTGTGTTTGATTTTCAGGTTTTCCCTGAGTGTCCCGAGCCTGTTCTTGGTCCGAGAGCTGGGCTTACTGGCTCATTGTGAGTTAAGAAGGTATGCTCTCCGACCAGTTCCCTGTCAATGGGCCGGGCACTTGAGACATTAATCCAGTCCAAGGAGTCACGCAAAGGCATCAGCGACGCTCTCCTTTCTCTCTTCTCTCTGTCTCTCTCTTTCTCTTTCTCTCTTCCACCCTTTTCTCTCTGCGCAGCATAGCTAGACTGAGGGCCGCCAGCCGACCACAAAGACCTCATTGACCCACAGCACGGCATTAGAAAGAAAAAGAAAAGGAAAAGAATTACCCCAAATTCAATCCACACACAAAAATCTAATTTGCACTGACGCTTTCTTTTTCTTTTTTTGCTCAAATGTGTACAGATTGAAGCAGTATATTGTGACAGGGAGAGAGAGTGACACAGGCCTGAAAGAGTCTCAGGGAGGGCCACAAGGTGCCTTTGATGGTGGTGCTGGGTGTGCCTGTGTACCGTCCCCTCCGCCCGCTGGAAGGGGGAAAAGAAAAAGTGGCCTGGTAGGGTTGTGGAGAGGCCGATCTGTGAAACACCTGTTTGCCGTGGCTGAAAGCAATGGCCGTTAATAGCTGGCCATAAATCGCTCACCCTATTGTCCTGTCACCAAGTCGCAGGTCCGCATTTTTTTTCTTTTTTTTTTTTGGTTGCACAAAGTAATAACAAGGGCTTAGCTTGTGGCTTTCAAGGACACCCCATTCTCCAAATTGTTGCCAAATGTATCTGATCGTTGCATTTTTGCAGCCATGCACATGTAGATGCCTACAATGTTTTTAAATGTCAGAGAAAATACTTAGAATTACATTACAACTTTCCGTCTTCTTTAAAAGCATACAGGGTTTTGGATTGACTAGGTTCATCTTGTTATTCTGCTTTGCATCACAAAGCCACCTGACGGTATTTGCTCTTCTTCACCATACTCACCAAGGCCTAATGAAGTGTAATGTAAATTAGACCTGATTTCATGACATGGAGGCAAATTTATGTAAAAGCATTTTCAAATCACAAGACAAATGCTGTCACCCTCTCCAACTGCTGTTTTGCAACAAACCGGCAGCAGGACCTTTCATCATTGACAATGATGAACCACAGGTCCGCCTGAAAAAAAAGTGTGTATGTGTGTGTGTGTGGCGGGGGGGGGAGGGGGGTTGAGAAAAGAGCAGTCGACAAGCCCAAACTAGGCAGGTGGGGGGGGGGGGGGGGGGGTTGGACCTCTCAAAGTGACCCTATCATGGAATCTGAAAGAGAAAGAATGGTTTTTCAGTAACAGTCTCCACAATAGAACAGAAACCTAAAAGGGGGGTGAGGGTGTGGTGGTGGTTGGGGTGGGGGGTTAGGGTGAGGTAAGGAGCACCTGAGATCAGATCAATTGGATACAGTTTTTTTTTTGTGGGGGGGGGGGGCATTCTTAGCTCTTTCACTCTCTCAATAGGCACCCCCCTCAACCCCATTATAAGCAACATCAAGGAGTGAGGGAGAGAATGGGATAAGGGGAGCACGGGCCACTTTGGCTTTTTCTGCATTCTCTGTCTGCTTAATGTGGAGAGGCTCTAATAAAAAGCCACCGTGTGCCAATTTAGCACCTACAATTAACAGATTAGGGTGATGAGGAGGTTCCATGGCTCGGAGGCAAGGCCTCCTCCCTAGGCCCGGGGGCGAAGCGGGCAGGGAATGGGCTACATTGCTGATGAGGGGGCAAGATAATCTCAACCCTCCCTCCCTTGCTCCCTCCCTCTCTTTTTTTTCTCTCTCTCTTTTTTCTCTTTCTCTCTGCAACCCCTCTCTCCTCCCTCCCCCCTCTCTCCCTCCCCTCACTCCCTGCGTGCCCTGAAGCACCTCAGCAAATACCTGCTCAATATTCCAGCAGACAGAGAAGGGCTCGGGAGGAGGAGGAGGAGGTGGGTGGGGGGAGGGGGGGGGGGCGGTGTTTGGTGTTTTGGGTTGGGGGTGGTGGGGCTGAGGGGCGATATGTGGCATGTCTGCAAAAGGGAGATACAAAGGCGTCTGAAAACAAAAAGCGTAACATCTGCTAAAGCGATTGCGAGCAAATATGTTTGACAATTATTGTTTACAGTGACAGTGGTAACAGTTCACGAAATCAAACCACATTTATGTTCGCAATGAAGCAGATGGGCCTACAGCTATCCATTAACAACCTGTCAAAAGCTTAATTCTGAAGTTACTTTTATGTTGCGCGCTCCACCATGTGAGGAAAGCAGTTATTTTGGATAATGATTGTTATCAATTTCGCTGGCACGTATCAGCTTCTCTATCCTCATTGTCTTCGCCCTGTTTTTTGTTTTTTTTACCCTCTCTCTTTCAGATGTGTTACTGTAAATGTTTATGGTTCATGGCTGGTTTCTCGAGTGCCTAGCCTCAGAGCATGAAGATGTGCTTTTGAATAACCTGAGTCCTGTGTGCTCGCTTTCGATTTTTAGAAATAAATAATTGCATGAATGTAGCTGATCATTGATTTTCAGCTCAGGCTTTTAGGCGGTAGATATTGAACAATATTTTTTTTCCCCCAATTACAATAGGGAAGAATTAAGCAGATGATCATGACTTCTGACCGAGTTTCCACACCACATTCATCTTCAGTGTGCTCCGTTCAGTTCAGCAGGATCAGATGCATCTTTTTTTTTCATGCATGCAAAACCTATATTTTGAATACCCCACGCAAATGCATTGGGCACAGGCAAATGATTCATTTTACAATTAGATGTTCTGACACATTGGAGAGCTGTTAGTTTTTTTTTCTATCCTTGTTAACACTTCAAAGGAAGAACCCTGAACCCGTGTTCAACTCATGCTGCACCCATTCTATCTCTCTCTCTCTCTCTCTTTCTCTCTCTCTCTCTCTCTCTCTCTCTCTCTCTCCTCGAAACTGTACATCTGACACACTCGATCACATGGTGAGTCATAATTAACCCTGGCCCTCGCTGCTCTAATTGATGGCCATTAGATGGTCCCGTGATCCTGTGATGAACACACTGCAGAGAGAGAGAGAGAGATAGAGTGGGAGAGAGAGAGAGAGAGAGTGGGAGAGAGAGAGAGAGAGAGAGAGAGGGAGAAAGGGGTGGTGTGATTGGTAAGCAAACTACGCTAACAGGGGGCAACCAACACTTAATTATCAATGAGGTTTTTGCACCACTCTCAAGGCCCCGGGCACTGTCTATGTGTGTGTGTGTCTGTGTGTCTATGAGTGTGTGTGTGTGTGTGTGTGTGTTTTCCTTCAGTTAAAGTAATGGGCTCCTTTCTAATGGAATCCACGTTAAACACAGTCCTCGGAGCCCCGGTGTTCCTGTCCCCAACAGTCGGGAAGGAGATGCTTATTTGTGTGATTATACACGGCCAGGCTCATTTGTCAGCTATGAAAAAGGGGGAGATGGATCGGAGGGTGGCGGGCGTGATGCTGAGATGGTCTTGCCCCGCGCCGGAGAGGCCCTGTGCCCTCCCAGGACCCGTTGGGTTGAAGGGCTCACTCTGCACTGCCCACATTTGCCCAGATCACTCATATACTAAGTGGATGGGTATGTTGAGTGGATGGGTATGTTACCTGGGGTTTGCATCTGTGTGAAGGCGCCTGTGTGAAGTATTATACCTGACACAATGCTATTTGTATTTAATTCTTAATTTCAGATTTGTTCTTGACTGAAATTGAACTATAATTGCAAAATAGAGGACCATATCTCAACATTAGTAAGGCAATCGAAATCCAATAAAAGCTGGCCATTGCCTTTTTTTTTTAGCAAGTAGGTGATCAGATTCTCTGAGGAAAACACACACACACACACACACACACTGCCATAAGGCCTCAGTTATGAGTGACAGCAAGAGAGGCTGTTCTGACTACACCTCCATGCATGCTAGCTGTCTCCATCACCTTTTCAAGTGGAGTAGGAATGTGGGTTTTTCACTGGGGAGAAGGGAGACGCTTACTGAGCGTATCACTGAAGACATGGACTGCAGCTGCTGGGAGATCAAGCTCTTGCCCAAGGAAGCAATCCTGACTGTCCCCTCAATCAATGCTACCATGATTATATCATGATACTGCAAAAATGATTACAGCATATCATTGTATCACTGGGTTTCCCAATAATAGGAAATACATTTCTGCAGAGTGGCTTGCTCTACGCTGAAAGGTTTGTATTTGAGTGGCGCTCATACTCCAAGAGGAATGACCCATAACCTTGGTGTTGTTGGCACCATACCCACGCAGTTGATTCCATGTTCTCATGTTCAAGGATATAAGAGAAACGTTCGCGTTCTGCTTCCTTCCGAGATTCAGTGCAGGTGTTTCACTGTGTATGGTGATGTGGCAGCGTCCACAAAAGCATAAGAGGATATTGTCAACACAACGAAAGAGCATTTCATGCATCGCTGGGTATTTTGCATTTGGTCAAGGCACCACCACATCAGAGCACAGAGTTTCTTTATACCAGTGCTCTTGTGTTTTCATGGTCATCCTCACTGGCTCTGGCGATGATGACGATAAGATTATAATTAAAATGACTGAATTGGGGAAAAAACAAGTGATTTATTGCTATTCTTTATTGACCATTTCTTCTCCATGTCAGGATGCAAACAGTGTTTGGTAATACAACAGCAGGCAAATCAAATGTTTGACAAAGGAGCCTCCCATATTAGCACATTCAATTTTACGTTTCCTGAATTCCCAGAAGATGAAAAATCTTAGCAAACTTTTTTATCCCTTCTAAAAAATGAGCTCTTTATTTTCTGGGATTTGCACATTCTTTCTCTCTGGCACCTCGACTGGAAAAGAGTACAAAAGCCATCAGAGAATGGACAGTCCCTGAATTCCCCTAGTCATGCTAAGGACCACAGTCACCAGGAATGGCGGTTTTATGCACTTTCATTCCCACATCAGATTCTTTCTAAGTGTCTTTTGAAGTGGTTCTGGAAACATTCCTAGTACCACTCAAACAGGCTTGGGTCTTAAAACTGAATAACTGAAACCTCTTCTGTCTGTTCAAAAGAATAACATACATGTTAAACGAATCTGCACATTTGCTATTTCAGAAATATTATAGCTAGCAATGGACTGTGAACTGTCCTTACTGCATATTGATGACTGATGGTAACATGAATAACATAAACTAGGTTTAACAGTTGGTACTTATGAAAGCTATGATATGTCACATAGTGTCAGATGGGCTTCATTCAATTTGAATTTAAAGTTGAATTCAAAGACCATGAAGAAATCACACAGTGGTGTTTTGAAATGCTCTCTCTGTGATGCTTCATTGTACACACTTTTACTAGTTTCTTTGGAGATTTCTCTGGAGAAATAAAGGCTTTCTCATAGTTTTTGAAGTGGAGAGTATTTATTCCATTAAATAGTGATCCTTGCCATAAGGAATGGCAAACAGTATTTCCGTCAGAATATAAAAGGGTACAACACCTCAAAGACATCGGGAAGTTAAATAATAATTCATTAAAATGTGATTAGATGAAAAATAGTGTTCCTTCAGAAATGTCCAATAGAAATTATCCTGTATTTTTGTAAGCTTCATTGAATCCCATCCCAAAATTGTCCTACACACATACTAGTCCTTTTTATGTGCTGGGAAAAGCAGTAACAGAAATTGACTGAGCAGTAAGTGCATGGTGCTCCCTCTGCAATCACTTAGGCAACACACAAACACTTTGATAAAAAGTACAAGTTGACATTTGGCACTTGCTGTTTGTGACCCTAAAAGAATGCTCATTGAAAAACATTTTTTGTTGTGTGCAACGTTATTAAAAGTTTGCCTATGTCTTTTTAATTATTTTTTTGTGTGTTTGTTAATTAATGTTAAAACTATTTGGTGCAAATTACTGGCACAAGAACACCCTCCACACTTGCTAAGGGACGTGTTTAGAATCCAGACAGAATACTAGGAAATGGCGAGTAAATATTTAAATAAATGGACGTGTAAACGTGCAATAAGCCAAAAGTTATTTGTATGCATTATGAAAAAAAATCACACAGAATAGAAAAAGGAAAAAAAAACAGGCAAGCTGGAGAGCCCAATCCCGTGAGTTTATTAGGTCTGCTGTGAAAGCTGCGCTCTTTCTTTTGCGCTCAGAGTAAGTCCTTTATCACGGGGCGGCACTGACGTCGCCTCGAGCTATTGCTTGCCTGGAGCAAGGTGCTAGGATAGCAAAAGGGATCCTATCATCAAACTCCATAATAACGCGGGCTTCGCCACAGCTGCGCTGTGACCCCTTTGTGATGGAACAGATAGCTTCTAGATGAAATAGTGTTCTTCTTTGGTGTGAAATTATCATGTCTATTAATTCAAGCAGACATCATCCTCTCCCTCACTCTCTTTCTCTCGCTGTCTATCTATCTCGTACCGCCTCGCTCCTCTCCCATTCCTTGTCCGTGAAAATATGCGATTTCCAAGCAAATGGTCCATTTTACTGGAGTAATTTTTCATCGTTGATTCACAGAAAATAAGGCTGAAGGGGATGAGCCGCCTAAAGAGAGTGCTTCATGCCACAGTGGAGGGACTATAAACTGTAACAAAACATATGATGTGTACTGCTATTATCTTCCTTCGAATTTTCCGAAATTGTTTCAATGTACACATTCATCACCAGCAAAGAGACAACAGCGGGGGACTGATCAAATAACCTGACTCTCATATGAATTCATATATCTCAATTGATAGGTTGGCTGCTGCTGCCGTTTCTGAATTTGGTCAACTCATCCCGTGTGACAGTAATAAAAACCTATTCGTTTTTTTACCATTCGATACCTTTTCCAAAATGTTGGCGCGTTCCTCCCTAGTTATTTTGAGCTAGTTATTTTGGAAACAGCACACAATATTAAAATATAAGCTGTCAAGACAGTTACCTCAATGGATGTGTAACAGCTAACAAAGATTCTGTGACGTCTGTAATGTAAATAAGGTTATTTTATCGCCTGATGTGAATCAAACCAATGTGACATCATTGCTGATATCATTAACATTGCTATTGTTGCAATTTGTTTTCAAAATAAATGTGTCGTTTTACTTAAAAAAGGCTTTGTGCAATCTGCACCGGGGAAAGGAGCTTTAAACTAGCTTTGGGTCTGATTACCATGCATTAACCCTGTGCAGACCTTAACGCATGTTATTGGGTCAACATTGCTCCAGGGCCTTGGTACTTGCAAAAGTATGATATCTCCAAATAACAGATTGCGCATTCAGTGCGACCAGCATCGAACCAAACATTGCCAAGGCTTACTGGTGCAATTGTCCGTTTGCAGAGAAAATTTGTGAATATCTCCAAAAGAGCCTATCTACAATGCTGCTTTCATTTATTTGAGATATTACTAAGTTGTGAAGTAACTCACAGTTAGTTTAGCTCAAACCCCCACGTAGAACTATGGTGACATTTAGTTCATGCTGGCTGCTAATAATTTTAATGTAGCTTATATGAGACGCTTTTTATTGAAAATGAGAAACAGAAAAGTGGTGTTGCCTATGTGTGGCGCTTTCAAAATGACTATAATATGCACTTTATTTCTTTAAGAGTATGGGGTGTGCAGCCCAAGGTTGCAGGATATCACACTGATCATGACAAAGACAGCTGCTGATGAATTTCTCATGAAGGTATTGAATTGAAAAAAAAAAAAAAACTTTTTGGAGAGAGAGAGAGGGGGGGGGGGGTGAGGCTGTAGCAGTTTGACAACCCCTTGACCTCAAAATATCCCCCCCGGCGCTAACAGTTCAGATGCTCCCCGCATCCCAATCAAATGTGCCATTTATTTTATCTGGTCTCTTGGTCGAATGGTGGGACTTTATGAGGAAAAATTTAATTGGCTTAAAGTCTTGCTTCATAAGTCTCTTCGAGGACACACAGGCTATAGCTAGTGTTATAAATACCATCTGCTGTCAATGTTGTAAGTTTATATGTCTGGTGGAATTTCAACAAATATACAAAATATGAAAATACCAGTAATGCTTAACCTACATAAAACAAGCACAGGCACAAAGGTTAATTCCTTTCTGTACGTTGGCCGTTGTCAAATGATCATGATCAAATTAGTTCCCAAAATAAGTGCATTGTCTGATTTCATTTTTTTTTAGTT
>NC_045168.1:2251909-2259409 GCF_900700415.2 Clupea harengus
GCCTGCCGTTAATCACTAAAACAACACATTGATTAGTTCCAAGCACACATGATCAGCAGGCCTACATGATGCTCAGTTCAATACAACCTAGTGGGTAATTTGAGAGCCATTCTGAGAGTATGAGAGCATGACAAAACAAACGACCTGAGGTGAAAATGAACTATTCAAATAAATAAAAGGTTTACGTTGAAACTCCTCATCTAAATGCTAAATGCTCATGAGCAGTGCTTGATAATAGTGTGGATTCCACTGATAAGTGGGCAGCCTGCTGTTTTAAGTGATTCTGTCACCACATTTATAATTTGTGATTAGCATGTGGCCGGGTGCTGATTGACTCTCACACCTGTAGAGTGTTAATTCACCCCCTTTTTAACTATAGAGAACACAGACCACAAAAAAAACACTTGGTTAATGCTTAATGAATCCACACAGACTCCATACAGAGCACACCCATTAGGACACTTAAAAGGAATCCCGGCAGAATTCAGAAAAGAACCTCTGAGAAAAGATTAGCAATGAGACATGAAATTCCTGCCCTCACAAACCATTAAAAATGTATGAAGTGAATCAAACAGTAGTTATGCCGAGTGAGCAAATGAGCGAGATAGATAGACAGATAGAAAGAGAGTTGGAGAGGGAGAGAGAGAGAGAGAGACAGAGAGAATGAGAGAGAGTGAGGAGGGAGCTAGTTGCTCCAGCAGCAATCAGCATCTGGTCCCGAAGTGAGCTGTAACTGAATAACATGTTTCCTTCTCATCTGATTAATGCCCCATCAACAGATGCTGGGTGGATTACAGCTAGATTAAAGCCCCTTTCTTCTGTCGGTCGTTCTTCATCCACACCCTCCCCCCAAAAAAAAAGAAAAATTAAAAAAATCATCCAGTACAGCTCTCTTTCATAAACAAACAAAAACAACAACAAGAACCAGGACATACAAGCTGAGTCTGTCACGACTCTGATGTTGTCAATATGTTGTTCACATTCTTAGTGTGTGTGTGTGTGAGTATGTTCAGAGAAATTTCCTTCTACATCAGCATGATTGGCTGTTGATAGTTGAGTTCACCTGTTCAGTATGTCTTTGACTTTAACTTAAACACACTCACACACACACACACAAAACAAAACACAATGTACTGCTAATGGTATTGCACCTACCACACCCACACAATAAAGGCGGTCTTTTTAGTGCATTATTAGGCACTTTGCTGGCAGGTTTCCAATGGGGATGGGATTCTAGAATGCTGGGGGGCTCCTCCTTTTCCGCTTGGTTCCACTGGCCGAGCATTCCCTCTACACATGTTCTCTTACAGATGACTCATCAATGCTTTTTACTAGCCTGACTCATCCTTTTGCCTCGCACGTCAAACCAGTAAATTGGGAATTTTATTTTTCCGCTGAGGCGGACAAGCGGATTGGAACACACCTATCTCTTGTGCTTTTGCTCCACAAGTGCCTCTGTCTCCCCTGCCAAAGATGGTGCTGTGATATGGGCAAAACAAGAGACAAGACTCTTTTCCACCCATTATTTTCCATTGTGGCTAGAGGAGACGCTAATGTAGCCAATGTTGTTGATAGCGAGGCCAGGGCCTGTCCCCACCCCTCATAACTGTCACTCTGTGTTCTCTGGCTCTGAAAAACCACACTCAACAGCAGATGTCTGCTTACAGCACAGCGAGATAATGACAAAGGATTAAACGTCTGCTCACCCCACCCCTTCTCTCTGTCCTTCGTGTGTGTGTGTGTACCTCCCTCGATCAGAAGTTTATATGCTCTGTTAGGCAAAGATGGATTGACTGCAAAAAAATATATCACCCTCTGAGGAAAAACACATTAATCTTTGTGAGATAATTCCCATTCAATCAAGTGATTTGGGATTAATAAAAATGCTAATTCATAAAGATGTGGTGAAACAGCAGTCTCACAGTGTGTGTGTATGTGTGTGTGTGTGTGTGTGTGTGTGTGTGTGTGTGGTTGTGTGTGTGTGTGTGTGTGGTTGTGTGTGTGGTTGTGTGTGTGGTTGTGTGTGTGGTTGTGTGTGTGGTTGTGTTGGCTCTGACACTGTGGAATGGGAGCACACCAGGATCACAGGCGAGTTTATTTTGCCCCAATTGTTGAGTGGACACACTGTTTTTGTACGGCCAAGTCCATTCAGCCCAGCCATGGCTTTGTTATTCACTTCAGAGGGATGGGAGCAGTGAGCTCTGTGGACAGGTGGGAGATGAAGGGGAGGAGACACCGTGATAAAACGGATTCTTGGGTATGAAATGAACGGATTTACATACCAGCACTGAAGCACTGACTGGAGAACAGAGTCTAATAGAGACATATGACTGGACTCCATGTTGGTCACTCGATGACAATAATGATGACAATAACTCTAACAATGACAGTGAAAACAACAACAACAACATAGATAACAACAACAAAAACAACAGTAACTACAAGAAGTAAATATCATATGAAACTATCAAGCTAAAATGTTAATGAGAACACTTGGTCTAGCAGTATATTAATGAGGGAATGACACATGACCTCCTATTTGTTTAGACAGGTGCTTTGAACTGCTTTGGCCACGCGAATAAGGAGAGGGAGAAGGAGACAGCTCATTGTGCACTCTTCATTATAAACTGGAGCCAGGGAGTGAGTTATCCAAGTGTCACCCAGTGAGAACAATTCAGTTGCAACAAGCTCACAAAAACAACGTCTTTAACCGCGTGAAGCTGCATCATGGTGGATTTGTTCAGCGACCTCATGTAAACCCCCACCTCAACATATTAGTTTCACTTGAACCTTAAAGACTGTAAAGCCAATTGACCTTGACGTTTCACTTCCACCAGAGAGTTCCCTGTTTCACTGTTACACAGCCTAACGGAGGGGTGATTCTGAGAGTGTTCTTATAAAAAACAACAAAAACTATTTTTCCACTCATAAAATGGACAATTCGTGGAAATAATTACAACGACCTGATGTCACTGGCGAAAGGATCTGTTTCTAATCCCAGACAGGTTATGCTTCATTTAAAGTGACCATGGGCTTTAAAATAGCACGTTTTTATTTATAGCCACAGTGACTGGTCGAATGAAAAACGTGTCTGTTCCTCCACATCTATTTAATTCGGAGACAGACTGACTCGGGGAATGAAGTGATCACCTAAAATAACACTTAGGAGATGGCCTGTAATTTAGGGATAGAGTAGCTAGATAATAGGAGCCTGTAGTTAAACAACCCAGGGGCAAATACTCTATTTTCCTACAGGCTGTAAATGTCCCTGCGGCAAGGGGGTAATGCATCTAGCTGGGCTTTAACCTAACCACTTTGTTTGGCTGAAATTTATGTAATCATTAGTCTTCTTGTACACAGTCACATTTTGCCTGAGCAAAATCCTTGCATAGCAATAGGAGTTTAAACAAGGACAGTTTGTGTGTGTGTGTGTGTTTAGTTTTCCCCAACACACACTTCCTGGACATACTCTCCTGACATATTGTGTGATTGTGTGTGTGAGTGTGTGCTTTTTGGAGGGCATCATTACGAGAATGAGAGGTTTTCCCTATCGCCGGTGCATTGTTGATTTGTTTTCAAGGAAGCGTTTTTATCTTCCCTTAATCCCCTCCTGGACACACGGGTAAAACAATCTGCTGTGGCAGAAGCAAGTATGGAGCGAGGGGAAAAAAGAGCCTCACACAGGCCCTCTCTTTGTTTCCTGTAAAAACCAACGTCCTCACCTGCGACTCTCACAAAACCTGGCTGCTGTCCAGGACCTTATTTGGCCTTGAATGGAGAGGGTTGGGTGTGTGTGTGTGTGTGTGTGTGTGTTGGGGGGTGGCAAGCAGGAGTCGGTGCTGTATTCTCCACTGCCGTCTCCAAGGAGGGCCCTCCGGAGAGGATTTACGGAGGTTGGGGGTGGTGCGGTGGGGTGGGGGGGGCTTGATAGGATTAGTCTTCTTTTCTTTACACAACATTGATGAGGATAAGGAGGCCGCCACAGAGCACTGGAGCACCACAAAGCCTTTTCCTAAAACACAGCCATGCCCAGATACCTCACAGCCTCACCTAAGTCCTGCCAGCACACGGCCCTGGAGGTCAGGTCAGGTCAGGGAGAGGGGCTTTTTCAACATCTGGGCTGGCCGTTGATTGTTACTTTGCAGCCCAATCTCATATCATAGAGGAAGCTTTTTAATTAGGTAAAAATGTGTCTATTCTGTGATTTACAAGTACTTTGACTTTATTATGGAATAAAACAACAAATGTACTCGATTCACGTGGATGCCCTATAGTCATTTGAGTTACTAACGGTGAATTTCGGCAAAGGGTGACAAGTTTGCACCCCTGCATGACTGCTTCAGTGCTGTCAAGATAGATCAACAGCAACTCTCAGCTATCTAAACTACATGATACTATCTTTCATATACTCTGGCCTAGGGGCCCTCATAGGCCTAGCCTTTACACCTCTCTTTCAGCTCTTAGTGGCACTGTGGCTTGGGACAGTTCAGTCAACCTTTTAATTTACTCTCCAGTTTAATGAGGAATATGAGTCTCTGCTCACCTGTTGTTGTGGGCAGGCCAATCCACAACAGGGTCATTTGATTGACTTCTCGCAAAACAAAACTCAACACTCCTTTAAACGCCTACCTTCCCTAAGGGGCTTTAACAGGGGCAACTTACTCATGAGGATCCGATCAATAATACAATTAATGGAATATAATTTGTATAAACAACTATATACTTCCAAAAGATTTGGATACTGGGGGTTGTCTCACACACAAGCTCAACAGACAAAAAGACATATCCTTCCCTGAGAGCACTTACGACAAGTCAGTCATGGTCAAAGCATTACTAAGGGTACTCAGCAGTGTCGTGACCATATGATTGCTTTTTTTATAAATGAAGGCCATTTAAATAACAATAACAACAACAACAACAGCAACAAGAAAATCATGAGACTCCTGTTCACTGACCGTGGTTACATGGATTCGAATAACTGCCTTAGTCGGACTGAAATCGCATTATCCGTTTCATGTAAGCACCTTAGTCGGATCGTAGTCGGACCGCACATAGTCGGACTAACACCCCTGGATAACTCGATCCGATCCAGTTGATAGTTCGACTATTGCGGCATGTAACGGTGAATTGGATAAGGAACTGGACTTTGCGTCTTTGCGCATGCTTGAGATCCCGCCGCCATCCTCCCTCCCTCCCTGCCAGGTCGTGACCCGGAAGACGAAAGAGACGATACGTTGTCTCAACTGTTCATACTAATGACACGTTTATTTATGAATATCCTGCAGACTGTCTCACAAGCTTATTCTTGTTGACTATGAACAAACATAACAGAAGAGGTCCGAAGATATGAGTACCTTTACAACCCCTCCTTAAAAACGTATAAGGACGTTCAAATTACGATACTTATGTGGTGCCAGTGTTGACAAAAACGTTGACTGCGACTGTTTGGACAGAGCGCGCTAATTCACTGAACAAATACTTTCATATTAATTTCCCACCACTTGTTAGTCATGTCATCCATTCATATCGATGTGAATCAATCAATACTAATACATCTTTAACTGTGATGTGTTTTTGTTTCATTTCACAACGTATTTACTGTATAATCAACGATAGCAGGTGCCCGCTTGTAAACAGTCCACATTTTATTTGCTTAAAACACACAGCAGTACTGTCAAATCAGAAAGCAAATCAGCTGTCAATCGGCTGTTACCTGACCAAATACCTTTCAAACTCGGTGATAGTATTCACAACTAATTTGTTCTTCATTCTATCAAATATGATGAAGTGTGGTCCGCGACGGCCACAAGTAAATTATTGCGACATTTCTAACATACAACTCAGAACGAAGAGAACACAGCCAGTAGTAGCCTAATCTAATAAAGAGTTGTCTAATCTATTAACAAGGTCATGGATTGGTGGCTTAAGACAGGAACTATGAAAAGAAAATTAAATGAGAAAGCCTCAAACATAGACAAGGAGAAAGTGGTTCAGCCTCATAGGGCATTATCTCGTCGCGGAGTTGCATTCAAAACACTGTGTTTTTCTCCCGCTGAGACAGCAAGATGATAACTAGGCTATATTCTGTGTTGTGTGACGTTGGATAATGACAGCTTTTAATTATGAAAAGTTGACTACTAGGATGGCTGTATTAATGCCAGTGGGCTAGCCTACTGTTGGTAGTGAAATACTGCGGTCAGTATGCGCATCGTTGTGTTTTGTGATGTCTGTCTGAGTGTGTGATGGGAGTATGAGGCTGTGAGCGAACTATAGTTTGTAACATAACCAAGTCACGCATGGAGCAGGGTTCCAGATGCTTTGCCTTGCGCATTGTCATATCTATAACTAGCCTACTGGTACGTACAAAAGGAGAGCCCGCGAAAATCATGTGTGCGCTAACAATTGTCTGGCGCCAGGTCTTGGGTAGGAGGCATGTTGTTCCGGGGATATTTAGTTAAATGGTCCGCGAATTTTTATTGGCTAAGTGGTCCTTGGTCTGAAAAAGTTTGAGAAACACTGCTTTATAGACAATAACGATCATACACTCCCATTGCACTCAAACAACCACACTCAAACGAGGAGATATTGTATCAATTAGCCTATTAAGTACTGTATTTATTGATTGCAAAGAGTTCAACCTTACAGCAACATAACTTTGCTCCGGTCGCTAAATCTGATATATCCGTGTGCATCATCGCTCTCCCTCTCTCTCTCTGCCACACCCACCCTGTAACCTACGTGTTTATACATTATAGAAGCAAGACCATTATATTGTAACAAATCACGGAAGCGTGGTATATTTGTTATGGCTTTTTATTAAACACAACACACTGTCACAATGGCACGGGCTTTATGCCCACGAACAGACTGTGCTACCGTCACCCACCTGTATAAGCTCTGTCCCAACACAGAACAACGACATGTAATTAGAACGGTAAGGAACATATAGCCTAGGGAACGTCATGCATAACATAAAGTATAACAGTATGCGCCCGCTGCACGGCATTACGGGGCGACTATGCCGGCACGTTATAATATTCTGGTTTAAAGTTAATGCTCGTGAAATCAGCTGTCACTCGACTATTACCTGACCAATACCTGTCAAACTCGGTCATAGAAAAATATCATGAATGCATATTTATTACGATGGGGAAACTATAAAATCGGAGTACGGACAACTAATGCCCAGCGTTGACGATGCAGATATAGAGCTGGAAACAGCTAAATGAGCTACAGCCCAAATGCAGTGAGCTTTATCAAGCCCTGGAAAGTTCGGCACATTTGCCCGTTTCCACAGCGTCTGCTGAGCGGTCATTCAGTACAATGGGGCGTCTTAAGACACATCTTACGAAGTACGATGACTGACAAAAGACTGACTGGACTTGCTCTTATGAATATTCACACAGATTTGGAAATCGACAGCGAAGAAGTACTTAAACAATTTGATGCAACTGGCAGAAGGGCAATGCGTTTTGGCTGTAACCCATTATTTGCGCGCGT
>NC_045168.1:2266909-2284409 GCF_900700415.2 Clupea harengus
CGCCTAGTCCTTGATATTAGAAAGGAATAAAAAAAAAAAGAAAAACCCTAAAGGATGTAGAAAGAATAATCCTCACATTTTTACACTCAGCAATGAATAAAAGAGAGAGAGAAAAAAAAGAAAAGCTGAAGCCAGCAGGGAGACTGGCATGTGTTTTAGCTCTCAAGGGGAGGTCCCTTTGGAGTAAGCAGCCTGGATGTTAAGTCAATAGCCTTTTACACATGCCCTGCATGGAGTCTGGGCGAGACCCTGGCCCAGGGTCATTCCCTCAACATGGGGCGACGCAGGACTCTTTCAGCGCAGACCTCTGCGTTTGTGGCAAGCCGGTGGAGATTAATGCAGTGACTGACGGAAACGTAATACGCAGCAGTGATGATGACTGGGGGCCCATTCTGTAGGCTTAAGAGACACAGGAGCAACAGGGAAGAGAGGGGAGTATTAGAGAGAGGGGAATATCAGGCCACAGCGGCTGGTGGACGAAGGAGGAGGGGAGACGAGAGGAGGGGAGAAAGAAGAAGAGGAAGAAGAGCGAAGAGAGAGTGAGAGAGAGAGAGAGTGAGAGAGAGAGAGAGTGAGAGAGAGAGAGAGAGTGAGAGAGAGAGAGAGAGAGAGAGAGAGAGAGAGAGAGAGTGCACAAGCTTTTATTCCTAAACTTGTCATTAGTGTGCCAGATTTAGCTCATGATGATGAGCAGGCTCTGCGCTTTAATTGAGGATGTCAGTTTTGCTTCCTCTTTTAAACTTCTTTTGTAAAAGATGGAGAAATACCACAGACTCCTACATACGCCTGGCCTGACAGAGAGAGAGAGAGTTAGAGAGGGAGAGAGGATAGAGAGTAAATATGGAAAGGCCATGCTCGTCCGGTACATCTGTCCAATCTAATGTTCATGGACACAAACCCAATCTGAGTTTGGCAATAAACATCCCTAAAGCAGCGTTTAGCTGCTGTGGTCAATCATGAGTCATCTCATCAGCCAAACGGTTCATTCTCAACACAGTTGTTTGCCTTGGCTGGATACGCTGATTATACTGTAAACACGAACCGTGTGTGAGTCTGTAATTCACTTACCAGCACAACACTTTACTGTGATCCTGATACACACAAAGTTTTCCAGACGTAGAACAATGACAGAACATAAAAGGAACATCACGCTAACAGCAGCCAAACGAGAGCCCGAGGAGGACTGAACGAGGCGGCGTGAGCAGCTTAAAGCGGTGGTGACATTTGAGATGGCATATTTACAGTGATACTGTAATAATAGAGCAAGAAGACACCGCATGCAAAACACACTGCATAATGCAGCAGAGCTCCAGTAGAGACCTGCGTGGGGATAGCAGCGGAGCGGGGGGGTTAGGAGGACGGTGACGCGGGGACACAGAGAGGGGTGATGGGAAGCAGTCGGGTGTGTGTGGGGGCGGGAGGAAAGACTGGGATTTAGTGTCTGTGAGCTTGGGCGGGGGGGGGGGGGGGGGGGGGGGGGGGGGGGGGGGGGGCAAGTGCAACCTCATTGTATTGTGAGGAGATGGGACACTGCCGAGTGTGCTGCCTTCTCTCATATCCCCCCTCCCCCCAACCTTGCCCAATCTGTCACTAGAAGCTGTCACGGCTCTCTAGTTAATGACCTAATTACTAGTGAAGGTGTATGATTACAATCACTAAGTGTACAAGAAGAATGCAGGGTAGGTAGCATTGCTTTCTCAGCTTTTGACAGAAGGGGTCTGGATAGCTTTTTTTTTGCTGCAGGAGAGAACATGTTAATTTACCTGCCACCATCCATATGTTCCTTTGTGTTTTACTGTGTGTGATTCCCGGTTTAAATGTGCCTGCATTAATCTGAAAGACACATTTACTTTGAGATCCTAAAATGAATAAGCAGTATGTCTCTTTCAGATTAATGCAGGCATTATATATAAAACAAGACAAACTCCTATTCATCGTTTAAAAAAAAACCTCTTTTATTTCTATTCCCTCATTATGTCCTTGCCCAAGAATGCCACAAACACAGCAAAGGTTCCCATGCCTCTTCCAGAAGCACCATAGAGAAACCAAACACGGATCATCTTACAGTGGGAACACAGTGTCTTTCTCTCACTAGGTCCTACCTATAACCCATCTTCACGCTCCATGTCTATCTGTTTGTTTGCATGAGGGATTTTCCCGCTCTTAAGTGCACAAGCATCCTATAGGTTCCCAGTGAGTAATCAGGAAGGGGGGGGGGATATTTGATCCTCAATTCAAAGCCTGTTAAACGCAGTGCTGTCTGCCCTTGGGAGAGCCCCATGAACACTCGAAAGCATTTCCTGTACTATCCTGTGAATACCCAAAGGTTATTACTTAGGTCACTAAAAATCACTGAGGGATATTTTCTTCAATCGTATCAAAGGCATCAGCTGAAACCGAATCTTGTTCTGGCAGTGTGTGTAACATACAATGTGATGCATTCAGACGGAATAGCCCTGAATGTTTTTTTTTGTTCAGTTTGAAATTTGATCAAACACATATCTTTATGTGGACACTTGTTCCCAAAGGCCACTGCTGGCCAGGTTCATTGAACTGTCTTGGCAGCAGAACAAATATATGACTTTCTAAAGCTCTGTCTCTGTCTGGAGCCTCAACCTCCTGCCAATTACACATTAAGATGAATTTAAAGCCGTGGTCTCCAACGTGTCAAACATGAAAAACACTAGGGATGTGCAATGAGCAATATGCAAAGCTGGGACAGTAAGAGGAGGTGTGTGTGGGGGAAGTGTTTGTTTTGAAATGGCTACCACCAGCTTGACTAGCAGGTCGTGCAGTTTTTTAGCAGTAAATATATCTCATCTGTGTGTTTTGCGGCGAGAACCCAATGTAAATAGCGCCACCAACACCTGAGGTATGCTTATGTGGTGTTTTCCATTTTCTCTCGCACACACGGAGAGCGCTGTTTGAGGACAGTGTGCCTGAACTCCAACGGGAAGTGAAACAAACAATCTCAGGCTCTCAAAATAAAAGGAAGAAATCTGGCAAACTTGGAGGGTGGGGTTTACCGAAGTATGCTCGCATGCTTTCAGTGCTCGTCATGATTTGAAGTGGAAACTTCAAAGAACTTGCAAGACTAGAGGAGAGAGAGAGAGAGAAAGAGAGAGAGAGAGAGGGAATCTTGTATGGTTTTTCTCCTTTAAGCCTTTTCATTCCCTGTTACTACCTTGGCTTGGGGCCAGGAGCTGCACAGGAAAGACTTTTCAGTTTGTGGCGATGGCACCTTTTTTACCCTGTCTGTGATGTCACCTCCCCTTTGCCCTGACACCTGGCCACTGACAGGAGATAAGCTCAGTCAGCAACAGCTGTGAACTCAAAGCTGAACGCCTGCTGAGATTATAGTCCCATATCTATGTCAAGGGCAGGCATGTCTATTATCTAGTATCAAATCCTGCCATTTTGGCTGTCTCCTTTCTTTTCTTGAAGTGACCATATTTAGCCATTCATTGCCATGTTGCCAGTCTGTAAACTCAAATCTTTGAACCATATGAGGAATATTTAAAAAAAAATGTATATTTTAAATAATAAATGATTAATAAAAAAAGCAACTTCCTTGCAAATTTCAAAACCATGACTTGAAAGATTTCTAATTGTGCTGTAACAAAGGAACTGATGTCATAATCAGCAGCACCACGCTCATTGTAAATGACGCAGCTCAGCAGATCCATGAGTCACAGACAGCTGAACTAAGACTGGGGTGGATTCCTCAGTCCAAGGGAAACGCTGCAAATCAAAAAGACACACTGGAGGGAAACTCTGGATGTGGTCAGTGCCCTGCCTCTTTTCCGACAGGTGATTTGAGGGTAAAGTGATGTCGCAGGAAAGACTGGCATGTGAAATTCCACCCATGGAAAGTTGGTGTAAATGAAAACTCGCCCACTTCCCATTATGCAAAGCGCAAACAGACATTTGCCACGAGATCTTTTCAGAGACATTACAATGCAGCATTCATAATATGAGCTTCCATAGTGGATATAAAAGAAAGAAAGAAAGAAAGATAGATAGATAGATAGATAGATATATTGATTGATTGATAATGATAACCAATATAGATTAATCTGATTACAAAAACAAAAGTAAATGAATGATAGGTATATCATATATCTACAGATAATAATACATTATATATGATAATGGTATGGCAATGGCGGGTTATATACTCTCTTAGTTATTGTTGACAAAGTAATGCACACTGACACAAGACCACTACATGCTCATGCTTTTCTTGAAGAACAGAGCGCATGATCCAGTGTTCCTCCCATCTCCTTTTGATGCTGTGGCTCACACATGATCAAAGGCTGAGCCTCACTACACGCTCACAGTGGGGCAGACAGATATTAATCCTCTCATTTCCTTTTACACCGCTCTGCCTCTAGTATGCCCAGTGTCTGCGCGCCATTGACTTTCATAAGGCCAATTAATTGTTGTGACAAGACTGTTTTGTCCGGTTGTGAAAGGTCAGTGCCTTCCTGACATCTTGTCTCTGAGTGGTTGGTGGGAAAACAACAGCATTACAAGAAGTACAACTGAAACCCGTTTCTGGTCTATCAGTGGCTTGACTGTCCCCTCCTTCTTGGTTTCACACTTACGTTTCGGTTTCACATACACAGAAAGCCTGCAGTCCTGTGTTGTCAGCCACAAAATCCCAAGCAAAGGTCACCTTTTTGTAAATTACACAATCAAAATATGACTGAAAGGGGACTTATATAATACTTCACTGTAATACTCACTTATTTATCAGAAAAAAATGCTATGTCTCCACATGTTTTCTGAAACAGATTATATAATACCATCGAATTGCAGTTAAGCTTCTCTCTCTCTCACACACACACTCCCTCTCTTTGCCTCTGTTCTGTGCTGTTAACCAATCAGGTATGAGATCTAATTTGACAAATCAGCCCGGTGCCTGTCAAACGTATATAATCAGCTCAAGCATATGGGGCCTCCTATAGATACAGGCTGCCACAGAGATGTCCAAGCCTGTAAACAGCATTCACACTAGCTTTCTGTCTCTCCGCATTGAGCCTCAATTTGACACGGCGGACGAGACCTCGCGGTGGCACCGCTCGGGGGTCCCAGTGTCTCTCTCATGGGGGTGCGGTTGTGCCAATCAGCGTCAGAGCTCTGTGTGGTCCGCCGCGTCTGCCGCCTCCCTGTCAGACGAGGCTGTGACATTCCTGTGAGGGGTTACGCGCAGGTCTCCTTGTTCACGCCTCTGTTTGGGGAATGCGCATTGTGTATCGAAGCTTCCTGGGAATGTTGTTTGTACCACCCCAGTGTTCTCGTACGTATGTCCTGTGTGGCAACTTTTAATTTTTTTGTCGTTGTTGTTTTTTTGTTGTTGTTGTTGTTGATGATGCTCTTTTTAATTTTTTTGTAGGGATGTAAGAACATTCCTTACTAGATCTAAGTGAATTACGCTTTGTTTTCTTGGATTGCACTTCCCTTGGTGAGCCAAATGTTTTTAGCCTCCTGAGGAATGTGCACTGTGGAAATGGAATTGAAGGAAGCTAGGAAAGAAACACAATCTTCATTTGACCACACTGACCACAAGAACATAGGAAAGATTCCCAGAGAAACATCCCAGCGTGTTGAAATGAAGTGTGACTTGAGTTGCTTCAATCCACTTCTGCACTTTACATCCTTTTGTCTCGCACTCATAGACATGCCCTTAGCTTCCCATC
The DNA here is from genome assembly GCF_900700415.2 of Clupea harengus. NCBI lineage: Eukaryota > Metazoa > Chordata > Actinopteri > Clupeiformes > Clupeidae > Clupea > Clupea harengus. The sequence goes on from NC_045168.1 coordinate 2,272,612, forward strand.
CCACATCTTTTGCTCTCTTCAACAAGACACACACACACACACACACACACACACACACAAACTTCCTCAAGAAAAAAACAGGCGAGACAGGAAAAAGGGGGCTTCTTCAAAATCATAAATGTGCAGTAGGTACCGTAACCCCCTCTGCAAGCTTCTAATGTAGGCTGGGGAAAGGGCTCTTTGAAGCCTGGCGCTCCTTGGCACTCCCCGATGGCTCTCCCTTTGTCTGCCAGGCTCCCCGGGCTGTGGAACTGGGGGCACAGAGCGGGAAGGAGCCCCACTTGGCACAGGGGGGGGGGGATGAAACGCGGCAGTCTGTCGGCTCCCCTGCACTCCCTCTTGTTCCCTCTCTCACTCCCTCACTTCCTCTCTTGCTCCCTCTCTCCCTCATTCCCTCTCTACTTCTCTTGCTCCCTCTCTCTCTCTTGCTCACTCACTCGCTCTCTCTCGCTCCCTCACTTCCTCTCTCTCTCGTTCCCTCTCTCCCTCTCTCGCTCGCTAGTGCCCCACTGACTGAGTTTTTAATAAATGATGAGGCGCGGTATAAATAAAGCACGAGGCTGAGCCACAGCTGAAAGTGCAGTGCGATACCAAGGTAACGGAGCACGCGGAAGAGAAGAGAGGATAAATAAGTAAACACAGACTTGTTTTCACTCATTTTTGGTGTTTATCTGTTCGTTAGAGCGGCATGTTCACCACAAGTTTGAAAAAAGAGAGGTAGGGTGCAGTGGGGCCGTACATGCTAAACATAAAACCGTGGCATCTTTTTAATTACTGTGCTACAAGAAGCATACCTAAACATGAACCATAGCTACGGGGGAAAAACACTATAGCTCAACTGGTGCCTGAAACACACACACGTTTTGCATGCGTGGTTTTATATGCACACACGTGGACTGTGAATGAAAAAACCCTGAAAGTAGTTATTATACTAGCTCGTAAAACCTAATTATTAAGGTGCCAGAGACAAGGGTAGCTTGGCTTATTCTCTTGAGAGGAATACATTTTTTGTCTGAGCTTGACACAAGAGAGCCGAAACCGATTCAGAAAAGGCTGGGGACATAATTCTGCAAGATGAACAGCTCCAGATATGAAAAACAACCAAACTGACCTTTAGAGTACGGCCTGCAGATGCATCACCTTCACAATATCGTACTTTATTCCTGGTATCTCATGCATCACCTGCAAACAGGCAATAAATCAGAAACACTATCAACCAACATAAACTACGGGGGGAAAAAAGGTCTTTGGCCAACAAATCAGCAGTGTACAATCGATGTCGCCACTCCCAAAGTCGCTTGCTACATACACTCTGACCTCTTAATCTGTCTCCCACTGCGAGCGCAGGTTTTGTAACATTCCGCTGACACACACTCCAAACTCTTTTTTTCTCGTTTTTACTGCCTCACTGGTGTTCGGCGGGTGGTCACACTCTCTGTCCTACTTTTCTCATGGGGTGTGTGTGTGTGTGTGTGTGTGTGGGGGGGGGGTGTTCACAGGTTATCCAAGGGGTAGAATCTGTGTCAAAACCTAGGTAACATCTCACTTGTTTGCATTCATGAGTAATCCGATCTGTTGTCACATACTGTACGTGCTTTTAAAGACGAGAGTGTTTTTTGCGAGTAAAAAGAACTGTTGGCAAAGTGCTCAAAGGCTCTAGAACACTTTCACTGAAATGAACAGACACTTGTAATAGGAGTACAATCAGGCTACGTGTGTGTCTTTTCTGGACAGCTTTATACCCAGTATTACAGTCAGCAATGGGTCAAGGGAACAGAGACCACCAGGCATGAAATCAGTCAGAGGATACAGCCTTAATGAAAGGGAAAGCTGAAAAGCTCCCGAGTTGAAGGCCCCTCACACACCCTCTGTTTCATGTAGACAACTACTGAAGGCCCTTAACAGCTTTCATATATACTGTATATGATTAAGAATCCTTGCAAGCACTAGAGCTGAAGTAGAACCCCTCCCTGCAGCACTATGACTCAGAAGGACTGAGACCCTTGGGGAATCACTCACATAAAAGATCCGCTAGCTATCATTATCACTGTTACATCTCTTTAATGCATTAGTTAGTATTAATAAACTATTAACGTCTAGGTTAACAGAACATATTTAATGCTAGCTAACTACATGTAACACATGCAAGCTAAAGAAATATGTGTCGTTTTATTCATGTTAGAAGAGATTTGTCTTGGCTGTTTAACATCTGGTAGCAGGCTGAGCTACAATAGCTACTATAAATTATGTTGTTCACATTCAAGTTAGTAGTAGTTCAATACATGGTTATGTTTGCTGTTACAGTTAGATTGACAGTATGAAGTGCAGAGGTTAATATTTTGTTACTTATATCAACCCTTTACACTAGCCCTAGCCAACACTCACTGCATTAGTAAACATAATCATGTATTGGACTACTACTGACTGGAATGTTCTCCTGCAGTCATGATGAGATGTTGGTTTTGTGGCTGTTTGACTCTATTTATTACTCAGGAAATATGTTGCCACAGGCCCACGCAGGTGGCGAGTAAAATCCTCATTTGTGGCGTGTATACTGAAACGATTTAGGTACAGGAATATTCTCTCATGTTTCAGTTTCGGCAGCTCTCAGAACTGAAACAAACAAATGACCACCGTTATCGCTGTTACATCTGGCAACCAAATACAGTATTTCATTTATTTGTGGCTTAACGAGCATCCATAAAACCCAAACCGTCGTTTATATGTGACTGAGAAAAGAGCCATTAGGGTGCATTCACACTGTTGGTTTAATAGACATCTCCATTCACACTCCTTCCCTGTAAAAGCCAGCAGAACTGAATCACTTGTGTGAAGGGTCCTTGAGTATGCTTCCTTCAGCCGCGGTTCTGCCGGCAACAGCCCCGCAGCACAAACGTTGAGGCAGTGTGTGAAACGGCTCCTCAGCCAGTATTGTTCTCAGAGTTGGATAGCAGATGGTCAGCACACAGCTTACAGGTGAAACTCCTTCAAAAACACCAGCAATTCAGGCCGACATATTCTCTCTCTCTCTCTCTCTCTCTCTCTCTCTCTCTTTCTCTCTCTCTCTCTCAATCACTCCCTTTTTCTCTCTCTTTCTCTCTATCGCTCTTTCCTCCTTCCCTGGCCAAGTTCACTCAATCTGAAGCCACCTAGTAGAGTGAAATGAGCCCCCACCTGTTCTCTCTCTATCACTCTCTCTCTCTCTCTCTCTCTCTCTCTCTCTTTGATGAATATGGCTATTTGTAGTGGATCCATTAGCTGGGGGAAAACAGTCATTGTTCATCACTGCGCTCTCCTTGAAATCAATGGCAGTTTGGATCCATTGTGGGGTAGTGCTTGGCGACCGTCAGCGCGGCAGCAGTCAGAGGTTGCATGACTGTGGGCAATAAAAGCCTGCAGAAAGCCAATATTAATCAGCTGATTAGTGGACGGATGTGACATTACTCAGTTGACTCCCCTTTGTTGGAATGGCCACAAACAGATGTTTCGGAAGGGCACAAGGGGATCAGATGACGGGGACCCAAGTGCACCAGTCCCACAATTCCACGCACGTTAGGGTGACAAGGTCACATGACTGCTATCTGAAGTGGCTGTGAAAGGGGTCGTGACCTCAGTAGGACTCATCCAGGAGTTACTTGGTAACCAGGCAGAGTTAGCGTGAGGCACCCTCCCACAGGGAGATCTGGTTGCCAAAGGTTTGTATTGAAAGAACAAGCAAATACTGTAGTGAGACATCCTCCCCCTCTCTTCTTTTCTTCTCGTTACATAACTCCTCACTCTGCTCTGGCTTCCTTGGAACTTTTAAAACAATTTCCGTGTGCCTGCAGGAGCAATGTGTCACAATAATTTAAAATTGGTTGATTACTACATGTATTTCTGTTTTCAACGGGGTGACAAAATCTAGAAAAGAAATAATTTAACGTGCTGCTTTGCTCAAACAATGAAAATTCCCCAGCGCAGAGGCACTAAACACATAAACAAACGAAACAGCATCAGTAGCTCCGGCGTAGATGAGGCTTACTCGCGGTGAACACAAACACGTCTCCTTGAATAAACGCTCTGGATCCCAGGCAAACACTGTTGCTCACAAAGGGCCTAAATATTTGGCATACCACTGACAGGTTTGTGGGAGCTTGACACTGGACACTACAGCCCCGGGGCCAACAAGAGAGGGAACAAAACCACACATATGCTGCCTCACCGATAAGAGGAAGAGGAGAAGGAGGAGGAGGAGGAGGAGGAGGAGGAGGAGGAGGGCTTTCAAGAGCGTCAGTCAGGCCCTTCAAGGCGCTATACTCATGGTTCACCAAGGTGGTGAACTTTGCCCCCATCAGTACAGTGGCTTACGGGCACGTGAGTGGTAATGTTCACACAAAGGCGTGATGGGCAACGAATGGAACTAGGTCTCCTATATAAAACATGATTATACTAGTCAAATTCTATTATATTTTAACAGTTTTAGAGTTTTAATAACATAGATAATGATTGTGTATTTATTTATAGATATTGATAGTGTATCTCTAATCATTTGTTTCCCATCCAAACACAGTCCTACATAGTAAAGGTATCTTCATTTGCACAGACCATTTTAATTCTTTGTATTTATACTATTTTAATACTAACAGTCAACAACATAGTGCCCCATTATTGTAGTCTTGAAATGTGGTTAAGGAGGTATCCTGGAAAGATCCTATTTTTTTTTTTACAAATTCTTTGGGTTGCCAGTGACTTACTTTTGGCTCCACCACGAACTGTGTGATGCTTTGTTTTGTGTGTGTGTGTGTGTGTGTGTGTGTGTGTGTGTGTGTGTGTGTGTGTGTGTGTGTGTGTGTGTGTTTGTGTGTGTGTGTGTGTGTGTTATATTATCAAAGCTAATAGTTCAACCTAATCAGACATACAAGTACAGCACCAGGAAAGAGCTGCATCAAAGAGCAACCACTTTACTACATGGCTCGAACCAGCATCACAGCATTAGGGTTTCTGTTAATGTTGTGTAACAGACAGTGAAATTCCGTTTGAGAAATGGCTGCCTTTGTCTGGGGCGACAATTCCTCTCTCTTTCTTTCTTGTTTTTATTTTTTTTTTAAAACGTCTCATGCGGTATTATTAATTTTTTCGTTTGAAAACCCAGCATAGCAAGAGCATTTTTCTTATTCATTTTAGTTTTAGGATTTCTTCTTTCTTTTTTTTCTTTTAAAAATGAGCCCAGTACAGCGCTGCTGCGTCTCGTGTATCTCTGTCAAAAGCCAGGGTATTGTCTACAGGCAGTGGGTTGGATCTCCTCGCCTTCCATACCTTATTAATTCTATGCTTTTACCTCCCAGAGCCTGCTATCATTATAGTTCTATATATAGAGACACAGTGGGACCAGCAAGGGATGCGCTCACACATTAACATTAATGGCTTTGGGCTCTACTCTTCTCTCCTCACGCGGAGTGTGCAGCAGACAGCTCACAGAGATACGGCCGCCCCAGCCAGATAACAAAAGACACGCTCCATTCGTCCGTCGTGATACTAATCTTCAATTAATTCCAATTAATTTCATATGAAATGCCAATTAATTATGCGGCGACATTTTTTTTCCTGTCAAATTTGTTGGGTTTGTGTTGTTTTGTTTGACATTATTGTTCTTTTTATTCCTTACAGTTTTATGCATTCGTTTTTTCCCCCCTTTTTTTTCCTTTTCTGAGCCCCATGAATACAAAATTGCCTACTTTGCGTTCCCCACACAAAAATGAATGGGCGTCTGCTGAGATCTTGAAGTGGTTTTTCCAAATGCAAACTCCCACCGAGTTTGCTAATGAACAATCACCAGGGACTCCCCGAAGGGCATTGTGTAGAAGCAGCACTTGGCAGTAATGTGGATGCAGGATTACTTTTTGTGCTCTGTCCCTACCCCTTCCCCTTCCCCTTCCTCTCGTCCTCGTCCTCCTCTTCCTCCCCCTGTTATATTATCCCTCCACCTCGTCCAAGCCTCTTAACACTCCATTACGATTTTTTCATAAGCGCTAATCGTGGATCCAGTCAGTGTCCATCTCCTCTTATCGCCATTATTGGTTGTGGCTCTGCAAGCACTCTTAAGTCCAGCATCTCCATGCTTTTACATTCTGTTTCCTTTCTCTTTTTTTGGCTTGAACATGTAACCCCTGTCAAGCAGGCAAAAGAGGGTGTTTGATGTGGCCACTAAAAGCCCCCTTGGCTTTGGCTCGTTCGTATCCACCCCCCACTCACTCTATCTCCACCCTCCCTCCCTTTCTCCATCCATCCATCCCTCTCTCCCCACTCCTGCGTTCTGGCCCTCCCCTCTGGGTGGCTCAGTGGTGGGCTAGCAGATGGTGCCGGAGGGCCCTCCATGTCGTCCAGGCTATGGAGCCCCCCCACCCAAACCCTCTGGCTCCACCACCCCTCTCTCCACTCTGCTGTCCCCCTCTCCTCCTCTCCACAGCCTGGAGGGGGTCAGTGGTGAGCAGGGTCGCCCACCTCGCCTCGCTGGGGCTGCTGAGCCATCACGGTGTGACTCTCTCTCTCTCCCTCTCTCTCTCTCTCTCTCTCTCTCCCTCTCTCTCTCTCTCCCCCTCTCTCTCTCTCTCTCCCTCTCTCTCTCTCTCTCTCTCTCTCTCTCTCTCTCTCTCTTACTCTCCATCTTGCCCTCTGGGGGAGGACTGCTGAGCCATCGTGGTGTGACCTCTCTCTCTCTCTCTCTCTCTCTCTCTCTCTCTCTCTCTCTCCCTCTCTAACTTGCCTTCTGGGCATGGACTCATGCAGCCATGCGGAAGGCAGGGAGACACGGTGCCGGGCCTAGCTCGGGTGCCTCTGCAGACCCCTGACGCCTCCTCCACAGACTTTCACAGGCTACTGGACAACCAGCGTCGATCCGGAGCAATTTACCGCATGACAACCCCCCCCCCCCACACACACACACACACACACACAACCCTCCATGCACACACAAACCCCTTTCCCAAGACAGGTCGATAAAACGTGCGTACATGTGGTTTGCTCATTACCCTCAATTCACATGGGGGCTGTGTCATATTTTTAAGGTGCTTTAGCTGCTCTGTCAGGAGAAACACACACACACACACACACACACAAACACACACTCATTCTCGCTTTGGTTGGCTGACTGTTTATTGATGTGTTATCAGTCAGGAAATCACCTCAGATCTCCATTTTCTTGTGTTGAGCTTTCTTTTTCCTGGAATCCCAAAACGAGAGAAAAAGACAGGGAGAGAAAGAATACTGAGGAGGAGGAGGAGGAGGAGGAGGAGGGGGAGGAGGAGGAGGAGAAAGTCAGTGGGTTGGGAAATATGGAGCAGAAGGGGGTGAGAGGGTGTTTGGGGGTGGGGTTAGGGTGTGTGTGTGTGTGTGTGTGTGTGTGTGTGTGTGTGTGTGTGTGTGTGTAGGGGGGGGTTCTAGAACAGGAAGAAAACAAAAGGCCCACAGTGCTTCAGACTTTCGTATCTTGCTTTATGATCCCTAAAGCATTATTAGTCTAGAACGTGGCGAGGGAGTGAGCCTGAGACAAGTGTTGGTCTATGCCTCCCTGCCATTGCTCCCTGTAAGACACTGATTTACACTCAGGGGCTGCCGCAAATCAAGTCACCTGGGAGACGTACCTGACGTTCCCTCAGTCAGTGAACACAACTTGATGATAATGGAATCAAACAAAAAAAAACGCTCAACCACACAGCTGACGGACATCCGTGTTCTCAGTGCGGCTGTCAGATACATGTGTGTATGTGTGTGTGTGTCTGTGTGTGTGCATGTGGTCAGAGCGGTTACGCAATGATCAGCCATATGAAACAAAGTACCCTGAGTCCATCGACTGCAGCTACACACAAGTCTCACAGGATTAAAGAGAAACATTTGCATAGCGACCAAAGCTACAATCAAGGCGATATCTAGTTAGAGAGTTGGAAGGAATATGCATGAGTGGGATCAAATAACATCAAATCATTACAAAAGACAAAGAGAAACAAGAAGAGGAGGTTGGAGGTTTGTGTTTAGCTGCGACACTAATGAGGATTACATTTTGACCACGTAGAGCACACTGTTGACTGCATTATTTCACACGGTATTTCACAGGGTGAACTCTTTGGCACGCTCGCTCAATCTCAGAAACAAAGATATGAACTCAGCCTCTCGTCTCTCACACTCACACACACCCACGCACTCACACACTCACGCACTCACACACACACATGCACACTCACAGACACACACACACGCATGTACACACAGCTTCTTCTTCTCTTGTTCTCACCCACATGCACACATAAACACAGATATGCACTCTCTCTCTCTCTCTATCTCTCTCTCACACACACACACACACACACACACACACACACACACAGAGAGTGAGCCCAAAGCGCAGGCTCTGAAGTGAAGACAGGAACTGTAAAACGCACACAATGGAGTGAGCTTGTTCCGAGGCCTTGTTTCCTCGAGGCATGCTGCACGCTCTACTGTCAGATGCGCTCACTGCCACAGCTGACCAGATCCTCCATGACACGTGGGCAACAAAGAACAACACGGGGCCCTGGCGCACCATCTCCTCACAAGAGTGTGGCTAAGATCTTTTTCGGCACGGGAAGTGTGGTGGGGGTGGGGATCCTACATCCTCTGTGGTTGAAAACTAATATATTTATGCAGGGGAGGGTGTGCAATGTATCTAATGGGATATGGCAAATATCTGCTAAGCATGAAATACAGCACCCATCACACACAAGCCCCAGTTGAGCTGGTCCTCTGCAGATAAAAAAGCACTAAAGCAAAAGGACTGAGCCGCAGCGTCCAGTGATCAGTGTGTTCGAAGCAATTCTTTAAATTAGCCCGGGATTAGCCGGCACATGGCGATTAAGCTCATTTGAAGTGTAGGCAACCGTCTGGGCATTCAAGAGAAGCACAGTTTAATTAATCTCGTAATGGAGGAGAAAAAAATTAGCACTCTTACACAAATCAGCATTTTGGGTGAAGGATAGAGGACAGGAGAGGGAGAGAGGGAAGGAAGGAGGGGAAAAAAAGTCTGCAAGCATTTTTTTTTTTTTGAATACAGTGCCCGACAGAGGTTGAAATGGAGCACATTGCCTACAGGGAAATTAGTGCAGAGTGCATGGTGATGAATGCGCCATTGTGTCTTCAGAGTGGTGGAGGGGGGGAGAAAAAAAATGGCTGAAATTATGAAGACTTCCCCTTTATTATTATCCTCCCTTTGCCCTTGTCCCGGAGTTTTCCCTGGAAACAGTGCTGCTGCGCGCTGGAGCGTTTAGCGGAAATGTTCTCTGATGGCTGCTGACAGTGGGTCAAATCTGGGCCGAATACGGACCACATCAGTGCTGGATCTGTGTCAACGCTGATCCAGGACTATACTGAATCACATGACCCCGACTCCAACAACTGCTGAGGTGATTCTGATCTCAGATCTGTTGCGGTGGGCTTACTGAACCCTGCATGTCACTTATGTCCCCTCTGAGGTGTTGTACTGCTGTCTGGTTCTCTTAGTGATGACCTCGGCTGCAGGAGCGCTGTCTCCTGCCACCCACACATGTCAGGCACAAGGCATTTACTCATGTGACGTGTCACCGGTCTGGAAAGTCACACGTTGATGACAAATGCCTTTCCTTGATGGTCAACGCATGTGAATTTTGTAAGGTCTCATTATATGTGATTGTGTGTGAGTATGTTAGCATGTGTGTGTGTATGTGTGTATGTGTGTGTGTGACTGGGAATGTTATAGTGTGTTTGTGACTTAAATACATATGCATACTCATGGTTTTGTTAGCAAGAGGAAGCATCTGGTTTTAATGGGGGTTTTGAGCATGTGTCTGCACATGCACAGTTTGTGTGTGTGTTTGTGTGTGTGTGTATGTGTGTGTGTATGTGTGTGTGTGTGTGTGAGTGAGTGTGTTTGTGTGTGTGTATTTGTAAGTGTGAGTGTATGCGGTTGCCGACCCATCACCGAGTTTGCTGTGTGAGCTTGTTCCCGCGGTGAATCCTGCAACAAGCCAGGGCTCGTTAAATAATTTAACCCCGGGAGTCAAGCGCTGGAACAGATTGAGTGGGTTGGAGCGGGGCTCGAGGAGAGTCTGCCTGGTGGTCTCCATATGTGGCTAGGCAGGGCTCCTGAGACGACCTCTCACCCAAAAGTGTTCCAGAAAAGAGCTTCTTCAGCTAATTAGGCTTACACTCCTTAAACATTTAATTATGGCCGCCTCAGTCTCGGACTCAGTGCAGTTAATCCTAGTCAATACTATGGGATTTTGCAAAGATAATCGAGATTATTCAACAAAGACCGTCCCCCCCTCTCCCCTGAATCATTCCTTGAAGGTTATTATATAATATATTTATATCAGCTGGACAATACATTTGAGTGAAAGGACTGTTTGTCCTTGTGCAATTCAAAGTTCATGAAGCAAATTATTACGTAAACAGAAACACGAACAGTGGTGTACACAGAGACGCTCAACCCCATAAGCCTGTAGCGTGCCAAGTAAGGAAAAGGCTGGTGATCAATCTGCAAAGACAGGATTATACGCACAGGCCAACTGTACACTGATACTCTGCAGACACTCAACAGCCTGCTTGAGTCCTTTGGCTCACAAATAATACTGTCTCATCCCTTTAAAAAGCAGCATCACTGTAGAACCAGAAATTCTACACAGTTTAGAGTACAATACTCAGCTTTCCTATAAGGATGAGCTAAAGCTACACATTTTCTAGGAACTCCCTTGGATAAATATCACATGTCTCATTCTTGTGTAAACTTTTTACAGATGGCAGGCAGCCAATCACAGAAGCAGTGGGGATGATGATGTCGTAAAGGCCACTTTTGTGATGACACAGTGACTTGCTTTGTGATGTCACAAAGGCTGCACAGCCTTCAAGGTTGTGTACACAGCACAGTGCTTCCATAGACCGGGCTCCTGATCTCTGTGCTCCACACAAAGCCCTGTCATCCTTTATATCCTGTTCCATATATCCGCATGAAGACATACTCTCCTTGTCAGCTTTGCTCCATCCCCGACTTTCACAGAGAAAAACAGATAAAGCTTGTGTGGCCTACTTATTCTCACCACTACACCCCCCCCCCCCCCCCACCACCTCACTCCTCACTATCCCTTCTCTGTAATAAGGAGTGATGTCTTGTCTTCTTAAGGCAGCACTGCTCTCTTTGAGAGTCTCCACTCTCCACTCTCAGAGAGATGAGAGGAGGAGAGAGAGGGAGAGACAGAGAGTTGACAGACTAAGAAGACGAGAGGGGGCGGGGGCAGGGGGGGGGGGGGGGGTAGCATAAATGGAAGTGCTCACGCAGGCAAACAAGGTGTTCTGTGATAAGTACACAGTGGAGCAGGGCAGATAAACAACGGAGACACTCTGCCGCGACTTAAAAGAAGAGCTGGACTGGATTAACCTACAGGCTTATGCTGTATGAGGAAAACCTTTCACTCCCACTTATACCTCCCTACATATCACCCCAACCACTGGAGGACTAAAGTGGGCAGTTTGGCCATTGCTGGCAGGGACTTAGACAGTGTCGGAGACAGACACGCCAGTTAAGTGTGGAGAGTGACCTCCGTCAGGTTAAATGAATGGTTCGGCTTGAGACACTCCAAGGGATTAATACGGTTGACCCACTAGACCTGGATTGGCTATTTAATGGTCTTGTCTTGGACAGGATGAATGACAGTCTTCACCTGAATGACTCAGCAGGGTGGAGGAGGATGCAAACAGCGCGGCGTGTTGCGCGTTCACATCCATGCGTCGTACAGATACTGTGAGCGGAGGTGAAGCAT